>NC_046157.1:17510950-17600950 GCF_011064425.1 Rattus rattus
TTAGCATCCACCATTAGACTGTGGGCTTGTATACGTTTGATGATTTTAGAGGCTGTGTAAGTGTGAGTTTGTTTTTCTGTGTCACTTAACACAGCATCCTCCGGGTTCACCATGTTGCTGCAGAAGACATTTCGTTTGTCCGTCTCCTGTATGCTCATTCAACTCTCCTTTCGTAAAGGACACGTGAGGTCCCTTCCATTTCTTGGCTGTGGCAAATTCTGTAGCAATAGGCATAGAGTGTAGATGTCTCTTCACCATCCTAGTCTGACATCCTTTGGACAAACGCCCGCCTGCACTGAGATTGCCAAGTCAGGTGGTTGTAGCCCTTAACTTTCTTGAGGAATCTGCATGGTTCTCCGTGATGGCTGTGCTAACTCTCATCCCCGCTGAGCATGTGCAAGGGCTCCCTTTTCTCCACCTCCTCACCAACGCTTGCCTTTCTTCTCGTTGATAATAGCTGTTCTTTTTTTTTTTTTTTTAATTTTATGTACAGCATTCTGTCTGCATATGTGACTGCAGGCCAGAAGAGGGCATCAGATCTCATTACAGATGGTTGTGAGCCACCATGTGGTTGCTGGGAATTGAACTCATGACCTCTGGAAGAGCAACCAGTGCTCTTAACCGCTGAGCCATCTCTCCAGCCCGATAATAGCTGTTCTAATGAGTGTTTGGCCTTAGTCCATTGTGGTTTTAGAGTTTATTTGCTGGCTGTTGGTAGTGTTGAGCTCATTCCTAAATGTCCACCGGCTATTTGCATTCACACAGGCTGAGAAATGCGTACTCAGATTCTCTGTCTATTTTTAAATCGGGGCATTTGTTTTCATGATTGAGCCATTTGACTTCTGTAGAGATTTTGCATAGAAGCCCAGTATCAGGTTTACAGCCCACAGCTATTTGCCCTCCCTTGCCTGGGTTATTTGCTCTGCCCTGCAGGGGTTTTTGGTTGACTTACAATCTGTCTTGCTCACTTTCGCTTTCGTTCACTTTGTTCTTGGGGTCATGGCTGGGGGAAAAAAAACGAGGCCCAGACTGGTGTCATAGAAATCTCTTCGTGTTTTCATCTAGTAGTTTTGTGGCTTCAGGTCTAGAATTTCGGCCTTTAATCCACCCTGAGATGAGTATGTGGTGTGAGAAGAGAGTGTAACTTCATTCTCCCGCCTGTGGCAATCTCAGCACATTTGCGGAAGAGACTCTCCTTCGAACATTGTTCTTAGCTTCCATGTGAAAAATCGTGCCATTTCTTGGCTTCTTCTGTTCCACTGCTCTGTGCCTGTTTTGGACCCGTGCTGTTTTATTTTCATTACTGAGTTTGAGAAAGATAGTGAGTGTACTGAAATGCTAATCGTAGGAGAGAATCAGTTCCTGTGGAGCGTGTGTGTGAGTGTGAGTGTGAATGTGTATGTGTGTGAGTATGAGTGTGTGTGTATCTGTGAGAGTATATGTGTGAGTGTGTGTGTGTGTGATGTGTGTGTGTATGTGTGAGTGTGAGTGTGTAGTGTGTGTGTGAGTATGAGTGTGTGTGTATCTGTGAGAGTATATGTGTGAGTGTGTGTGAGTATGAGTGTGTGTGTATGTGCGAGTATGTGTATGAGTGTGTGTGTATGTGTGTGTGTGTATGTGTGAGTGTGTGTGTGAGTATGAGTGTGTGTGTATGTGTGAGAGTGTATGTGCGAGTGTGTGTGAGTGTGTGAGTATGAGTAGTGTGTGAGTATGAGTATGTGTGTGAGTGTGTGTGTATGTGAGTGAGTGTGTGCTCGAGTGTGTGTGCATGTGTGTGTGTGTGTGTGTGCATCTAGGTGTGTGCACAACAAACAGAAAATACAATTTTAGAAGAAAGAAAAGTTTTAAAAACTACGAAAGGTAAGATGGAGAAGAAGGAGGTTGGCCTAGAGTTAGTGTCCGTGTGCTCGTTCCCTCAGCTGAATATTTTATTCTGTCACCGAGCAGGAGGTGGCTTAATCTACTGCCCTTCAGGAGACTTTGGCTGCCTTCAGGTGGGGACCACCAAGGAGAGAGAGGCCTGTGTGGCCTCAAGGCACCCTCTGGAAGACCATGAGGCGCGGAGGAGCTAGCAGCAGGCGGTGCCCTGAGGTGCAGAGGCTGGCTCTCCGGGATGGAGGAAGCTGGTGCTCACCGGCCCTTGTAGGCAGCGTAGCTAGTTATGAAAGGCACCCTCACCCATTCGACCAGGAGCCCCAGGCTAGAGAGGCTGGACCTTTCCTTGGGTAGAGGCTCAGTGCTGGTAGATCATTCATGGGAAGAATAGGTGGCCATGGCAACCTGAGTTCCAGGGTGGGGACTCATATTTTAACAGATTGAGTAGCTAGGACAGTATCTTGAGAAGAAGCAGTAGTAGAAACCGGGGGTGGGGGTAGTGGGGAGGGTGGGGTCAGAACCTGTCGTCAGAAGTTAGTCACGAGTGGCAGAGGAAAGTAGAAGGTCAGTGGGTTGAGGGGACGACTGAAGTGCTGTGTCAGGGAGGAAGGCGGGGACTGGCTGGATATGAGAAGCAGAGTTTGTTAAGTATAAGAGAAAAAGGCCTTTTAACAGTTTATATCATCAAAACGGGGAAGGTACTAACTTCTCTTGGTCCTCTTTGCTCAAAGGGCTCTGCCAGCATCGCACAGCACCTGAAGGGGGCGCTGTTGAGCAGCGCATCTCAATCCTGTGTGAGATCAACTCCGATGTTCCTCAGGAGCTGTGCACCTTTTGGGGAGGCAGTGTCTCTTACTGGGGTCTTGGCTGACTATGGTGTACTGGCCTGATGACTTACTAGCAAGGTGCGAGTTTCCTCCTGTCCCCGCCCCTCCAGGGGTGGGATTATAAGGGTGTACCTCCATGCCTACATTTTCGTGTATGCGCTTTAGTCAAAGGAAGGTCGTCCTCAGGTTTGTTCAGCAAATGTTTTATTGACTGAACCACCTTCTCAGCCCCTCAGACTTTATTTTTAGATCAAAAACGTGTGTGTGTGTGCGAGTGTGTGTGTGAGTGTGTGTGTGTGTGTCTGTGAGAGAGAGAGAGACAGAGACAGAGACAGACAGAGACAGACAGAGAGACAGAGAGAGACAGAAACAGAGAGACAGAGACAGAGACAGAGAGACAGAGACAGACAGAGAGAGACAGAGAGACAGAGAGACAGAGAGACAGAGAGACAGAGAGACAGAGACAGATTTTGCCTGCATGTATATCTGTGTACTAAGTACATGCCTGAAGCCTGCAGAGACCAGAGAGGGTGTTGGATCCCTGGAACTGGATTTACCAATGGTTGTGAGGTACCATATGAGTGCTGGGAACCAGACCCAGGTGCAGGTCTTCTTCAAGAGTAGCCAGGGCTTCTAACTACTGAGCCATCTCTCTAGCTCCCCACCAAACATTTTATAATGCAGTGAGACTTTTGATTTCTTTTTTTAAAAAAAAACAAAACAAAAACCCAGTTATGTTATGTGAATGTGCTTTTGTTTTAATCCCAGGTATGTGATATAGGGCTGCTTCAGATTGTCCACAGCAGCTGACTATGATTTGTCTCCTGCTCTGGCAGGGGTGTGATTCTGCCAGCCAGAGACAGTTTACATTTGGAATTCTGGAGACTCTTAAGAGAGTATAAAAATGCCAGAGTCCCGAGAGGCTGTGGAAGCTGCTGCTGCTGGTAGTGGTTGGTGGTTGATTGGTGGTTGGTGGTTGGTGGTTGGTGGTTTGTTGGTGGTTAGTGATTGGTGGGTGGTGGTTAGTGGTTGGTGGTTTGTTGGTGAGTGGTGGTTGGTGGGTGGTGGTTGGTAGTTGGTGGTTTGTTGGTGGTTGGTTGGTGGTTGTTTGGTGGTTGGTGGTGAGTGGTTGGTTGTTGGTGGTTGTTTGGTGGTTGTTTGGTGGTTGTTTTGGTGGTTGTTTGGTGGTTGTTTGGTGGTTGTTTGGTGGTTGGTGGTGGGTGGTTGGTGGTTGGTTGGTGATTGGTGGTTGGTGGTGGTGGTTGGTGTTTGTTTGGTGGTTGGTGGTTGGTTGTTGGTGGTTGTTTGGTGGTTGTTTGGTGGTTGTTTGGTGGTTGGTGGTGGGTGGTTGTTTGGTGGTTGTTTGGTGGTTGTTTGGTGGTTGTTTGGTGGTGGTTGGTTGGTGGTTGGTGGTGGGTGGTTGGTGGTTGTTTGGTGGTCAGTGGTGGGTGGGTGGTGGTTGGGTGTTTGGTTTGGTGGTTGGTGGTTGGTGGTTGGTTGGTGGTTGGTGGTTGGTGGTTGGTGGTTGGTTGGTTGGTGGTTGGTTGGTTGGTGGTTGGTTGGTGGTTGGTGGTGGTTGGTGGTTGGTGGTTGGTGGTTGGTGGGTGGTTGGTGGTTGGTGGTTGGTTAGTGGTTGGTGGTTGGTGGTTGGTTAGTGGTTGGTAGTTGGTTAGTGGTTGGTGGTTGGTGGCTGGTTGGTGGTTGGTAGGTGGTGGTTGGTGGTTGGTGGTTGATTGGTGGTTGACGGTTGGTGGTCGGTGGCCGGTGGTTGGTGGTCGGTGGCTGGTGGTTGGAGATATCCTGATGATAAAGATGGTGTTTGCCTCCAAGGAACTCGCTGCCCCTAATCTAACACTATCAATGCCCCCTTTCCCTTTAACCTTCTTTCTCTCCTACCTAGAGTTGGGGGATTGGAAGGGATAAGGCTGGAGTAGGGCGGCAGAGGGAAAAGAACAAAGTAGCCAAAAGTACAGTTACACACTAACCTGCAAAAGCACACATGTCATGCTGCAACAATCTGTACAGACACACAGGCCATCAACGCACTGGAGCTGTGCCTCCCAATGGTGCCAATTCACTTCAGCCCTCCTAAGGGTCCTCGGTGTAGCTCTGCAGTTGTGCCAGGAGGTTCCTTCAGGCAAGGTTCTCTGGAGGCCTCTTGTCTTTGCCTCTCTGTCACTGCCTGCCTTCACCCAGTGGCTGACCTCTCAAGGAGGTTCTGTCAATATCGCAACTCAGGCAGGTAAATCTTCATTTTTAAAACCCATAAAAACTTTTAGTATAAAAACGACACTGTGGGGGGGTGGTGGAGAGATGGCTCAGAGGTTAAGAGCACCCGACTACTGTTCCAGAGGTCCTGAGTTCAATTCCCAGCACCCACATGGTGGCTCACAACCATCTGTAAAGAGATCCGATGCCCTCTTCTGGTGTGTCTGAAGATAGCTACAGTGTACTTATATACAATAAATGAATAAATCTTTAAAAAAAAAACTGATACTGTGTTAGGAAAAAGGCCAGAGTCAAAGAAGGAAAGGGGAAACATGGAGAAAGAGGTTTAGGTGGGAGAGAGAAACTTGGGGAGGGTAGGAGAGGGTAGAGGAGAGGGTTGGAGAAAGGGTAATTAACACTGAGGATGTTTGGAAAAGCCATATGGAATCCTCCTACAGTTTTATAAGCTTCCTATAGATGTTCCTATAAAAGAGTTGGAATGATTCCACACAGGGGATAACACTCCTCCCAGAAGCCACAGGTTGTCAAATAAAAGTTTCAGGCCATGTGTGGGATTCTCCCTCAAGTTGTAGGTCAACAGTATCCTAGAGACCCAGATAGACTCTTATTTTCTCCACTACGGTCTGTCCACGGTCAGAATAAGGACCATATAATAGCATGGAGAAAAGTTTAATGTTGATTCTGGATTCTCACCCAAAGCTGCAGCTGCGCTACGACTCTGCCCTGAGACTTCCTCTCCCACGAAGTCCGGCCCTTCCCTTGCCCAGTGTGAGATGGCTGTGTGCGTGCGTGCGTGCATGCGTGCGTGCGTGCGTGTGTGTGTGTGTGTGTGTGTGTGAAAAGAGAGAGAGAGAGAGAGAGAACGGAAGCTGAGAAGACTCCCTGATGGCTTTGTGCCTCCTGTTCTCTCACTCCCACCCCTGCCTTGCAGGGCTCTCAGGAAGGTTCCAGAATGTTTCAAGCCCTGTTTGTTGGCCCTCGCACGGCAAAGCCCCATCCTCTGGTCTGCACCCCAACTTCTGCACACTTTTGCACTATCACAAAACTCCAGGCTCTTTTCCCTGTGGGGAAAGCAGAGCAGTCATGTGATCCAACTCGGATCCGGAAGCTCATCCCACAGGGTCTGAGAGATGAGGTTTGGACACAGCGGGAGGCTCTCACGAGGGTGCAGGCAGCCTGGATAGTCCTCTTTTCACTGGGGAAGTGGGGGGAATATCAGGAGCTGCATAAGTAACATTTCCAGGGGCTTGAGCTGAGCAGCCTGCTGTTATGGTGCCTATGGGGTAGCGAGTCCCTGGGATGACGTTCTTTTCTCTTGAGGGCAGGATGTCCCAGGTTTGGGTCAGCTTCGCGTATAACAGCCGGCTTCCGGAATCATCTCAGACAAGATTACAGGAATGTAGAGCGAAGGGCAAGTGCTAGGCCCAAGCAAAGGAATAGGAGAAATAAAAAATGAAGTCACAGACGACCACACCCTGCCACCCGGTCTTTCTTTCTTGTTAATCCATTTTTAAATTTTATTTTATAAACTTAATTGGAAAAAGAACTCTTGCAAATAAATAAAAAGCATCTCCTACCAAAATTAACCAGACCTAAAGTCCATACAACCTCAGAGAGCTCTGCACTTGCAATAGGCATTCAGGATGGGAGCTCAGGAACCTCACAGTAAATTTCACACCTTCAGAACCAAACGCATTTCTTATGCATTTATCCAGCACCTAAAACAAAAGTCCCACGAGAGAACTAAAACCCAGAAAACGCTTAGCTTTCTACCCTCTCTTTCATAGTCCATGTGCGGTATCTTCATTCAGTTTCCTGTTTTTTACATGTTATACGGTACCCGCATATACGGTACTGTGTATATATGCACATTTGTTTAACATATAGACACATACGATGGATTCCACTAATGAGAGAGAACCTGTGGGGTTTTTTTTTCTTCCTTTCTGCAATTGTGCGACCCTCTTAATGTTACACATTTTAGGTCCCTCCATCTTCTTACTTTTTTTTTTTAACTTCATTTTTCTTTCTTTCTTTTTCTTTTTTCTTTTTTCTTTTTTCTTTTTTTTTCGGAGCTGGGGACCGAACCCAGGGCCTTGCGCTCGCTAGGCAAGCGCTCTTCCGCTGAGCTAAATCCCCAACCCCAACTTCATTTTTCTTTAGAGCACAGTACAAAACTTCCATTATCATCTGTTGATGGGCAACTAGGTTGATTCTAATTCTTTGCTATATGAATAAACAATGAGTTTTCTATAGCAATAAATATATAGCAATATTTATTATAATTATATAATTAATATGATCGAATACATTAATAAACATAAATATTGCTATAAATATATAAAAAACATAGCAATATTTATAATGGGATATAAGTAAATGTGAGGGTACAGAGGGCTCTACGACAGAGTGTGCAATTCTCTGGGCATATGCCCAGGAGAGGAATGGGGGGGGGTCATGAGGTAGTTCTAGTTTTATTTTTTTGAGGAATCTCCAGCTGATTTGCACAATGGCTGTATTAATTCGCAGTCCCACCAGCAGCGAATAAGGGTTCCTTTCCCTCCATGTCCCTCCAACATCGTGGTCAGATTTGTTGATGACGGCCGTTCTGAATGGGGCGAGGTGTCATTTTAGAATAACATTAATTAGCATTTGCCTGATGGCTAGGGAAATGGAATACTTTTCAATGGCCATTGGCTATTTATGCTAATTTTTGAAAAGTATCTGTTCAGTTAATTTGCCTACTTGCTGACTGGTGGTTTTATTTCCTTGGTGTTTAATTGCAATTCTTTGTAAACTCTGGATCTTAGCCCCTTGTGTCAGTGTAGCCGGTGAAAACTTTGCCCTTTCTGTGGGCTTTGTGCTCTAAGGGTCGTGTCTTTCACAGTGTTATCGTAACATAGCCTGCCTGTGGTATGGGGTTAGTCCTGTGCCATTGGTGTGCTGTTCAAAAAGTCCATGCCCACCCCAGTGTCTTAAAGGGCATCCCCGTGTTTCCCTTTAAAAGTTTCAGTGTCTCCGGTTTTAAATTAAGACCCTTGATCCATTTCTGAGTTGATTTTTCTTTTCTTTTCTTTTTTTCAGAGCTGGGGACAGAACCCAGGGCCTTGCACTTGCTAGGCAAGCGCTCTACCACTGAGCTAAATCCCCAATCCCCTGAGTTGATTTTTTTTTTTTTTTTTTTTTTTGAGCTGGGGACCAACCCAGGGCCTTGCGCATGCTAGGCAAGCGCTCTACCACTGAGCTAAATCCCCAACCCCCTGAGTTGATTTTTGTATTAGGCGAAAGCTATAATCCAATTTCATCTTCTGCAGGTGGAAACCGGTTTTGCCAGCACAATTTGCTCAACAGGCTATGTCCACCCCCACCCCCCAAAGAATGCTTTTACCTCCTATGTCAAAAATTAAGGGGTCATAGCCGTGTTGTTTTATAGTCATGTCTTCTATTCCATTGGTGTACCTGTCTGCTACGCCAGTGCCAGGCTGTCTTCATTACTACAGACCGATGTAGGACTTCTTTCTGGAGAAATCTGACTCAAGGGGTCAGGTAGCTCAGTGGTGGAGCACTTGCTTAGCACACACAGGCTCTGAGTTCATTCCCCAGCTCTGCTAAAAAAAAGGGGGGGGGCAGAGAGAAAAGGAAATCTAGCCCAAAGGGATGGCCATGACCTGAGAGTACAGATGCCAAACCTTTTCGCCCCACTGCAGGCCCAAGGAAGGGCCTTTGACCCTGGGAAAGTAACCTAGGCAACCGTTATCCTAACCCACACATCTGAGTGTTACCTACAGTGCTGCTGGCTAGTCAGAGACTAACAATGTGCTAACCAGCGGACTTTCTTACTCAGTCAACAGCCGGGGAGGAGGAAGAGCTTAGCTTCTCCACCTTCTAGCAGGAAGCAAGAGAAGGAGGAAGACTTGAGCTGCATAATCCAGGATGGGTGATTTCCCTTGAATTCTCAGAGGTGGGTGGGTCTTTGCATGCATGTGGTTTGCAACACCCTGGGCAAAGAAGACCTGTCAGCCAGCTGTCATTGAACCAAAGCAAAAAGTAGTATAAAAGAGGGGAAGACGCAAAGGCAGTTTGCCCAACTAGCCATGGATGGACAAGTGTGCCCCAGGCAGGCTGGCTGTGGGGTGGGGGTGGGGGTTGGTGGACATCTCAGTATTAGTTACTTACTGATTGTCTGGGAGGCCCTGAAAGTTAAGCCATGAAGAATTTATAGACTTGCAACAGCTGATTCTTCTCACAGTTCCTCACATAGGTGGGTCCCCACCTCTTGCTCCTATAGAATCTCACAGAAACTTCTTCACAGGGTTGATACTATGGCAGTAATCTAAGTCAATCCTTGTGAACATTAGAGCAGACAGTGTGGCTACAGCTCTCGATTCACAAACTTGTTCCAGTGAGATCCTGTGTATGTGTGTGTGTGTACGTGTACATGTGTGTGTGCATGTGTGTGTCTGTGTGTCCATGTATGTGTCTGTGTGTCTGTGTGTGTGCATGTGTGTGTCTGTGTGTCTGTGTGTGTGCATGTGTGTGTCTGTGTGTCTGTGTGTGTGCATGTGTGTGTGTCTGTCTGTATGTCTGTGTGTGTGTCTGTGTGTGCACGTGTGTGTGCATGTGTGTATATATATGTATGTGTGTTTGTGTGTATCTGTGCATATATGTGTGAATGTATGTCTGTGTGTATGTATGTGCATGTGTGTGTGCATATGTGTGTCTGTGTGTGTGCATGTGTGTGTGTCTGTGTGTGTGCATGTGTGTCTGTGTGTCTGAGTCTGTGTCTGTGTGTGGGTGTCTCTGTGTGTGTGCATATGTGTGTGTCTGTGTGTGCACGTGTGTGTGCATGTGTGTATATATATGTATGTGTGTTTGTGTGTATCTGTGCATATATGTGTGAATGTCTGTGTATTTGTGTGTTTGTGTGTGTCTGTGTGTGTGCATGTGTGTTTGTATGTGTGGGTATGTGTGTCTGTGCATATGTGTGTGCATGTGTGTATGTGTGTCTGTGTGTATGTATGTCTGTGTGTTTATATGTGTGTTCGTGTGTGTGTGTGTGTGTGTGTGTGTGTGTGTGCTATCAGAGCATGAGGAAAACACCGTGTGCAGGAGTAAGATAGTTTATCTTTGGAAATCATCACTACAATAAAAGAACAAGAAACTGATTCCTTTACAAATATAAAGAGACACACCCATAGGCATCACAGGCAGTCCCAACCCCTTTGGTTCACCTCATGTGTCATAGGCCACCTCATTCTGTACCTGGTGCCAGATAAACTTCCTTCTGCCCTTCCCACCTCTCCCACACCATAGCCGGACCAATCTCATCTCTTTCTGGAGACAAACTGCTGTATCAGTGTAGCAGAAATGTGTTTCATGACCTCTAACTGTGTAAATATGCTACCACTCTTATGAGGTGTATGCATTTGCTTTATTTTTGGCTTTTCGTTTTGTTTTGTTTTTGAGATAGGGTCCTCTATTAGCCCTGGCTGTCCTGGAGTTCACTCTGTAGATCAGGCTGGCCTCAAATTCACAGAGGTCCTCCCATTTCTACCTTCCAGTGCTGGAATTAAAAGCGAGAGCCGCTGTACCTGGCTAGGCGTATGTTTTTAATGCACCAAAGATGTAGTGTTTCAGGGATGAGAGTTAAGACAGGGTCTTGCTAGGTGGGACAGGTTGACCTCAAATTCAAGACCCTCCCACTTCGGCTTCTCAAGTATGGCAACCACACCTAGCCATCAACAAGGTTTTTGAGTCTTGTTGCCCTAACTCCATTTCCCCTCTAAGTTCCCATTTTTCCCCTGATTTTGCACAGTATCCTGATTTATGCGTATGTAGTGTCACCACCGGGGCCACTGCATGATTTGCAGAGCCTCATCATAAACCTTCAGATGTCAAGATGTGACAGAGCACTGGCCCGAGCAAGCACAGTGCCTTTGTGAGTGGAAACCATCGGGAGTCTGTATAAACGGCATGGATTCCTGAAGCACTGACAACTGCTGCACCTTCTCTACTAGTGCTCCTTTCAGTGTGTGTGTGTGTGTGTGTGTGTGTGTGTGTGTACATGTCTGAGTGTATGTGTGTGCTCATGTCTGCATCTGAGTGTGTGTACCTACATGTGTGCATGTGTGTATGTGTGTGTGCCTGAGTGCTCACATGTGTGTGCACATATGTGTGTATGTGTGTGCTCATGTTGAGTGTGTGTGCCCACATGTGTGCATATGTGTATGTGTGCATATCTGAGTGTGTGTGCTCATGTGTGCATCTGAGTGTGTGTGCATATGCGTGTGTGTATGTGTGTGTGTGAGTGTGTGTGTATGTGTCTGAGTGTGTGTGTACATGTCTGAATGTATGTGTGTGTTCATGTGTGCATCTGAGTGTGTGTACTTACATGTGTGCATGTGTATATGTGTGTGTGTCTGAGTGTATATATATGTGCATGCATTTGAATGTGTGTGCCCACATGTGTGCATGTGTGTATGTGTGTGTGCCTGAGTGCTCACGTGTGTGCATATCTGAGTGTATGTGTGTGCTCATGCTGAGTGTGTGTGCCCACATGCGTGTATATGTACATGTGTTTGTCTGAGTGTGTGTATGTGTGCATATCTGAGTGTATGTGCTCATGTGTGCATCTGAATATGTGTGTGTATGTGTGTATGTGTGAGTGTGTATCAGAGGACAACTTGTGGGAGTCAGTTCTCCTCTACCACATGTGTCCTGGGGTGGAACTCAGCCCACAAGTATTAGTGAGAAGTCCCTTTGTGTTAAGCTAACTTGCCAACCTCGGCTTCTTTCACACTTAATCCATGCTTTGGCTTGAATCTGAAAAGTCTCCCAAAAGACCATGTGCTGTTCGAGGCCATATCTTATCTCCTGGCCCCCTTGGCCTCTATTCACATTCTTCACAAGGTGAGACACCTTCTCTACCCACCCTTTCTTCGGGCTGTCTGGGGCTAGCTGACTGTGGATTCACTCTTCTGAAACCGGAAGCTAAAACACACCTTTCCCCCTTCCGGTTGTTTCTCTCAGGTGCTTCCGACAGTTCCTGAAACCTCGACTGACACAATTCTACAAACTCTCTGCATTTGTCAGTTTTTCATGTGTCCATTTGACAAGGATGGTGACTTGAGGGAAGGGGTTCTGTGATACCCAAATGAACCTAGGGAGAGGGATGGAGCCAACGGCCCATGCTAGTGGAGCCTTGGTCTCACCTGGCTCCTGGACGTTGGGAGACAATTTTTCTATGACCCAATCACATTTCTGCAAATTTCTAGAACAAACGCGTTGACATTTTGTCCTTTTGTTCTGGGCTCTTCCAGAATGATTATACAGTGAGAACATTGGAAGACAAGGTAGGGCCTCACTTTGTGGCACAAGGTGGATCTGTTTACTGTCCAATATTATAAAGAGAGCATTTAGCTCTGGGGGGAAAGGCCGAGCGGGTTTGTTTTATAGCTGTAGATAAGATCTTGGTGTTCCTGATCGGGGCAGCTGGGATGCAAGCCCACTTTGGATCACAGAACCCATCTGGGCCTGCCTCTATATTGTCTCAGGGAAAGTAGCAGAGGAACCAAGGAAACCATGAAGCTGATGTTACCGGCTGCAACGAAGTTCTTTGTCTCTAACCCAGGGTCTGGTGTGAGTTGTTTTGGTTTGATTATTGTTGTAAGACCATGGCAGGCTAGCTTGTTAGTTCACTAGTGGATATGAGATCAGATCCGTCATGGCTGTTGGCATCCATGGGTGTGTGTTTTCAGGCCAGTTGGTGGACAATGAATTAAATCCAGGCAAGTGGGTAAGCCTGGTCACCCAGCACCTCTGGGGTTCTCTGCAAAGACCAGGGTAGAATAGGTAAGGAAGCTTAGGACTGACTGGGAATCAGGCTGGTCCCACAGTGCCACAACTATAAACCCTGAGGCCCTTCAGAGACCAGCCAAGGAGAGTGATGACCACAAAAGGCCACCTTTGCAAACTTCCTCTTCCCTGTAAGGAGAATGAAGACCCAGAAGAATCCGTGGGGCAGTGTGTGTGTGTGTGTGTGTGTGTGTGTGTGTGTGTGTGTGGTGTGTATTGGTAGTGATGGGAACCTGGCCCAAGCTTCCTGAGGTGGGTGGGAAGAAGGACAGGCTTGTAGTCCAGGGGATTTTGCAAAATGGTCTCCTCCCTAGATGGTGACATTCACATGGCATAACGCATCTTTCAACTCTCCTATGAACTTAAGGACTCCAGCTAGTGAGAAAGCAGAGAAGCCCCAAGCTCCTCCTAGAGCCCCCTCACGACATCCTAACAACCTGGGTGCCTATCACCGCCACTCAGAAGACTGAATGCTCTCTATGGGAATCTGTGATATAATGGCCATGGGGTTGCCCAGAACTCCATCTCTGTATCAACTGGTGCTGCCAAGGCTGTGGGTAAGGCCATCCCAGAGTGTCATAGGAAGCTTCCTGGCCTGGCCTCCTGTGTTCCTAGCTGTGGATCTGACCGGTCACCTGGAGAAAGCAGTCAAGTACGATGACATCAAAAAAGCGAAGCAAGAAATGGAGGACACTAAAGGACATCCTGCGTTACACTGAGGACCAGCTTGTCTCCCGTGACTTTAACAGTGATGTCCACTCTCCCAGCTTTGATGCTGGGCTGGCACTGCTCTCAGTGACAACTTTGTAAAGCTCATTTCCTGGAATGACAATGAATATGGCTACAGTAGCAGAGTGGTGGACCTCATGGCCTACCTGGCCTCCAAGGAGTAAGAGACCCTGGACCACCCACCCCAGCAAGGACAGAGAGTAAGAGAGAGGCCCTCAGGGACTGAGGAGTCCCAATTCCAAATCAGTTCCCAAACTCAGAGCATCTCCCCTCACAGTTTCCACTTCAGACTCCCAGAATAAGGGGAGGGGCTTAGAGAGCCTGACTCTCTTGAATACTATTGATAAAGTTCACTGATCCCGCAAAGAATGACACTGAAATGGAAATTTCTGGTTTATTTGGCGATTCGGTTGTGTTATGCGACGGTTTTCTTGAAGTCGTCTGATGAGAGGATGTATTGCTGAAGCAGACACGTTTGGAAAGATTATTATTAGACACTGTCCCTGGCTCTGAAAAACAATCTAGAGAAATCAGGTTGATGGTGAGAAGTCACGCTTTTCTGTAAAGGGGCAGGTGTGGCATGGTGTAACCGAAGGGAAATGCCCAGGCCCAGTTTCCCCAACTTGGAGCTCGGTGCAGGGTCAGAATGGCACCTGGGAGGTTGATTGATACACCCAGCTGTGGAATGCTTGAGGATGGGGTGGGGTTAACTTATTCTTAACTGAATTGTCCTCCTGTCCCTTTGCCCTCTCCCACCCTTACTCTCTGGGAGTTTTGCAGGAAACTAGGAGCTAAACTCACATCTAACTGTACCAATCCACCTTTGAGGGAAGATGGCTGACACTCGGGCTTGAAGGGAGGGGTGCGGGGCTGTGGGGGGATGGCTGGTATCCGCTTCTATCACTTCTCCCAAGTCCTCTTGGACTCTGGGTGGGGGCTCTCCGCCTGGGCTGGTGAGACCTGTAAGTCTGGAATTCCAGAACTGCTGCCCGCCCAATTTCAAGCCCTGAGGAAATCTGGTTAGGAATTAGCCCGCTGTTTCTCTTGGTTACCCAGCCTGGCTTGCGACTCCCTGATGTCCAGGACCAGCCCAGGATGAAATGGGTCACTTGCTGGCATGCTCTCTCATAAGGTCGCCAATCAGCTAGAGCACCGTAGTAGGCAAATGCTCCCTCCACCCAACTTCCGTGTAATGATGACTCAAATGTTTATTCCTCCCCAAGTTTATTTAAGGGGTTTGTACTAGACCCCCAGAATGTCACCTAGACTCTCAGAATGTGGATTTATTTGGAAATGTCCTTGAAGATGTTATTGGTTGTGTCCGACTGATTGTATTAGTTTAGGGTGGACCTTATCCAGTGACAAAGATCTCCAGAAAAGAGGACAGATGCCCTTGGAGGGGATGGCCATGTGACATGTGACGGTAAAGAAAGGGATTAGAGGGGTTGTTAAATCTAGGAGTGTCGAGGACTGCTGCTCATTCTAAAAGCAAAGATAGGCCTTTGACATCCTGATTTTAGACCTCATGTCCCCTTAACTGTGAGAGAACAGCTTTCTGTGGCTCGAAGCTGCCAAATCAGTTACACTGGAAAACCCACACAGAGGCCTTTGACCTTTATTGATTCTCCCCCCACGCACAGCAAACAACCATTCATCAAAGTCACAGACCCAGAGGCCTCTCCTTGAATGTCCCTCCCTTCGTGCCTAGGTCGGCCCTAAACAATGCCCCTGGCGATGCAAGGTCTTCTTGTCCATTTCATCCGTCTCTGCGTTGGCACGGTGCCTGGGACATGGGGTCAGGCAGTTACTGGCTGCTGGCTTGCTGTCTTCTCTGGTTCCAGTTCACAGTGTGTGTCAGGGAACTTGCTAAGACTGCCTGACTCGGTTCCCTCTGTCTCTTTGGTCTCTCAGTATGAAGTCTCTCCTAGCTGTGAGACTGCGTCCACTGCCTCCTGCTCTAAACCTCTGACCGACTCTACTTCTCCTTGCTCCCTCTTCAAATTATTTTTGCATTACTTTCGAGAATATTTGCCTGACTAAGGGTCGAGGCTGAGGTATTCAATCGAGATGCCTGATATCCCAGCATTCTGGCTTGAGAGTTCACCCAGGAAGGACTCCTTGGGGGACTCCGCCTTTTTGCAAACCCTGTGCAAAGCAGTAATTATCCCATTCTGCTCTTGGCTGTGCTTTTACTGTTAGGCTGTCAACATTAAAAAATATAATCAACCCCCAAAATGTCCAAGAAAACATTTTAGATCCTGTAATAAGCTGGTTCGTGTCAACTTCCTGTTATAACCTGTGGAGCCAAGCACACCAGGACTGGCTCTGGCTTGAAAAAACGAGCCTAAATATAGGAGGGGCTGTGGGTACCGAAACTGTCATCTCTTTGTGTCTTATAACAGAGACAGCTAGAGACATTAGCTGTCTGACTCAGTTAAACAAGTTACACACACAGGATGCACACGGTGGCGTTCAGTGGCATATTACGTTGTCTTTAAAAGCTGGGTATAATGGGGTTCAGAGCTAAACAAAGAATTCACAGCTGAGGAATGCCGAATGGCTGAGAAACACCTAAAGAAATGTTCAACATCTTTAGTCATAAGGGAAATGCAAATCAAAAACAACCCTGAGATTTCACCTCACACCAGTGAGAATGGCTAAGATCAAAAACTCAGGTGACAGCAGATGCTGGCGAGGATGTGGAGAAAGAGGAACACTCCTCCATTGTTGGTGGGATTGCAGACTGGTACAACCATTCTGGAAATCAGTCTGGAGGTTCCTCAGAAAATTAGACATTGAACTGCCTGAGGATCCAGCTATACCTCTCTTGGGCATATACCCAAAAGATGCCCCAACATATAAAAAAGACACGTGCTCCACTATGTTCATCGCAACCTTATTTATAATAGCCAGAAGCTGGAAAGAATCCAGATGCCCTTCAACAGAGGAATGGATACAGAAAATGTGGTACATCTACACAATGGAATATTACTCAGCTATCAAAAAACAACGACTTTATGAAATTCATGAGGCAAATGGTTGGAACTGGAAAATATCATCCTGAGTGAGCTAACCCAATCACAGAAAGACATACATGGTATGCACTCATTGATAAGTGGCTATTAGCCCAAATGCTTGAATTACCCTAGATCCCTAGAACAAATGAAACTCAAGACGGATGATCAAAATGTGAATGCTTCACTCCTTCTTTAAATGAGGAAAAAGAATACCCTTGGCAGGGAAGAGAGAGGCAAAGATTAAAACAGAGACAGAAGGAACACCCATTCAGAGCCTGCCCCACATGTGGCCCATACATATACAGCCACCCAATTAGACAAGATGGATGAAGCAAAGAAGTGCAGACCGACAGGAGCCGGATGTAGATCGCTCCTGAGAGACACAGCCAGAATACAGCAAATACAGAGGTGAATGCCAGCAGCAAACCACTGAACTGAGAACAGGACCCCCGTTGAAGGAATCAGAGAAAGACCTGGAAGAGCTTGAAGGGGCTCGAGACCCCATATGTACAACAATGCCAAGCAACCAGAGCTTCCAGGGACTAAGCCACTACCTAAAGACTATACATGGACTGACCCTGGACTCTGACCTCATAGGTAGCAATGAATATCCTAGTAAGAGCACCAGTGGAAGGGGAAGCCCTGGGTCCTGCTAAGACTGAACCCCCAGTGAACTAGACTGTGGGGGGGAGGGTGGCAAGGGGGGGAGGGTGGGGAGGGGAACACCCATAAGGAAGGGGACAGGGGAGGGGGATGTTTGCCCGGAAACCGGGAAAGGGAATAACACTCGAAATGTATGTAAGAAATACTCAAGTTAATTAAAAACAACAACAACAACAACAACAACAACAACAACAACAACAACAACAAAAAAAAAACTGGGTATATGAGCTGGGTATAGGAGTACACACACCCCAGCACTCAGGGAACCGAAGCAGCAGAATGGCGTGTTCCAGGCCACCTAAGCTACATAGCAAAGCTTTGTCTCAAAAAGGAAAAAACAAAACAAAACAAAACAGTGGATGAAATGTTCATAATAACGGAAACATGTAGGTTTAAGGTTCGTTAGTGTATGCCAAGAGTAGCAAATTTATCCAGCCTTTAGTTCCAGCACCAAGAGTCAGGGGCAGGAGGATCTCTGTGAGTTTGAGGCTACCCTGGTCTACAGAGTGAGTTCCAGGACAGCCAGTGCTACAAAGTGAGACCTGTCTTAAAGAAAACAAATGCAAAATATGACAAATTAAAAATATATTTATGGGGTGAGGGGTGTGGCACAGACCTTTAACCCTAGCATTTGGGAGGAAGCAGCAGGCAGTTTCAGTGAGTTCAAGGCTAACCTAGTCTGTGGTCATGTTCTAAACTAGTCAGGGCTACACAGTGAGACCTTGTTTTAAACAGAACAAAACAAAACAAACAACAACAAAATATTGGTAAACTATCCAGGGAAAAGCCCAGAAATCTATCCGAGTATTAATAGAGGACCTTGGGTTGGTTTTTGTTTCCGTTTGTTTTGACTTTTTAAAAATTTGAGATTATAATATTATTACAACATGTGTTCCCCTTCCCTTCCCTCAACTCCAAATTCTTCCACATACCCTTCCCGGCTCTCCTTCAAATGCACGGTCTCTTACTTCATGAATGGTTACTGTGTGCATGTATGTGTACACGTATATGTTCCTAAATACATGAATGGTTACTGTGTGCATGTATGTGTACATGTATATGTTCCTAAATACATGAATGGTTACTGTGTGCATGTATGTGTACACGTATATGTTCTTAAATACATGAATGGTTACTGTGTGCATGTATGTGTACATGTATATGTTCCTAAATACATGAATGGTTACTGTGTACATGTATATGTTCCTAAATACATGAATGTATGTGTACATGTATATGTTCCTAAATACATGAATGTATGTGTACATGTATATGTTCCTAAATACATGAATGGTTACTGTGTGCATGTATGTGTACACGTATATGTTCCTAAATACATGAATGGTTACTGTGTGCATGTATGTGTACACATATATATTCCTAAATACAACCTGCTCAGTCACAATAGCCGGCTCGTGTGCATGTTTTCAGGGCTGACCATTTGGCACTGGACCACTAGCTGGTGTCCTCCTCCCTGGGGAAGGCTTTCTTCAGTTGTTCGTAGTTCTTTGTAAGGTTGAAGTCTTGTGGGCTCCTCCTTGTCCACTTTGTTCACTTTAACTAGAAGGGGTTAAACTCTCATTTAACTGTAGCCAGTCTACCTTTGATGGCTGACGTTCGGACTGGGTGGAGAAGTGGGAGATGGGGGAAGGGGGAGGAGGTGGGGGAGGGTGGAAGTGGGGGAGGAGAGGCGGGGGAGGGGTGACTGGTATCTGCTTCTATCTCTTCTCCCAAGCCCTCTTGGGTGTCTCTCTTGTCTAGCTCATGTGTGAGCAGTCATGTTGGTGAGATGTTCTCAGTGTAACTTCTAACATCACTAGGAGACGCCATCCCACAGCAAACTGCCTGGCCCCTCTGTCTCTGACCGTCTTCCATTCTCTCTCCCACAAAGTTCAGACTGTGCCCTTCGGCAGTCAAACATTAAGGATGTTCACTGTTTGCTTGTTTGTTTTTTGTTTTGTTTTTTCAAGACAGGGTTTCTCTGTGTAGCCCTGGCTGTCCTGAATCTCACTCTGTAGACCAGGCTGGCCTCACATTTACAGAGATGCTCCTTCCTGCCTCTGCCTCCCAAAGTGCCTGGATTAAAAGCATGTGTCACCACTGCCTGGCTAGTGACGTTCATCTTCTCTTAAATATTTTCTAGGGCTCCATAATGAGCATATATTATCTTTAGAGTGGGAAAACAATACACTTAAATTAATTACTATTAAGTTGAGACAGGGTCTCTCTAAGTAGCCCAGGCTAGCCTTGGTGTCACAATCCTCCTCCTTTGACCTTCCAAGTACTGAGATTATAGGTATGCACCACCAGGCCTGGATAACAAAAAACATTGAAGAGGGTGATTGATTGATTAAATGTGGTACTTGGAATTGAACCCAGGTCCTCATATATACTAGACGATCGCTCTAACCATTGGGATACATCCTCCAATTTTATATTTATGGTCAGCTTTGCACCTGGCCTGCATTATTGCGCCCATGGGCCTGCTTTGGAGAGGGCAGTGGGCCATGGATGTGTTTCCTTCATGTTGCTCATGGTGGGGATTTAGATTGGGGCACTGGTTCTAACTGGCCTATTAAAAGGCTACAAACCAGCTTAATATATATTAACACAGAGGCTAAAACACAGAAAGGAACAGGAAACCTACCTAGGTTTGGCCACCTTCAGTTGAGTGAATGGTCACACCTCCTCCTTCAAAGAGTGACTTAGGGCTGGAGAGATGGCTCAGCGGTTAAGAGCACCCGATTACTCTTCCAGAGGTCCTGAGTTCAATTCCCAGCAACCACATGGTGGCTCACAACCATCTGTAAAGAGATCTGATGCCCTCTTCTGGTGTATCTGAAGACAGCTACAGTGTACTTGTATATAATAAATGAATAAATCTTTAAAAAAATAAATTAATTAAAAAAAAAAGAAAGAGTGACTTAAACTGTGGCTATCAGCATCTCTTAACTCTAAGATTCAGCCGAGGCCGTTTAGTTTAAGTTTTAAAAGACTGAGCCCTGCTGTAGGACACGGGTGGTAAGTCCGAAGGCTTGGATACTTTTCTTTCCCACTTGTCGTTGTGGTGAACTACCTGGCCTAGGCTTTCCTTCTGATTAAAACCGGCTAAACCGAACAATTTGAGAATCCTGGGCTTTAAGCCAACCCTGGCCTCCTACGCCCCCCTGCGCGCGCAAAGCAGCCCCTGTTTCATGGGGACGCTTGCCCAGATGTTGGTAAAAGGAAGTGAGCTAATCACTAAGAAAATGCTTGGCACTTTCAGAGAAAGAGGCTGAGAAACTCAATCCTGGGAGGAGAACTGTCCTTTGTGAGGTCCAAATGCCAAATGCCTTCACCGTGGACTTGGGACCGGAGCTGAGGGTACAGAACTTCTCTTTGTTACCTCGGCTTTCCCCTTTGTAGAGATCTTAGCATACAACTTGGCATTTCTGGATCCAGCCGTGCATGGTACACGAGTGTCCGTACCCCTCCTTGTCTTTTACAAAAGTCTTGCCTTTGTGCACGGGTTACAGGCATCAGTCACGTGGCCAAGGAGCCTGCATGGTGGTGTTGTCACTGGGTCAGTGGGAGAGGCCAGGCTCAGGGTAGGACTGACACAGGTTTGAGCTCAACCTTAGAGGCCAGTATCGCTCTCTGAAATGATCATCTCAAGCTAGGTCCTGTTGGAAATGGAGAGGGAGTTGGGGTGAAAGGCCAGAACAATATTAAGGAGGTAGGGATCCATTAGGAGGACGGAGCAGAGCTGACAGGGTCACAGCCCCTGCCCTGTAGGAACTCTGACATACAAGCTGCCCATCTGAGGAAACCCCAGGGTAGAAATAGTCTTTACTTTGCTCAGTCGTTGGCCAAAGGGCCACCCAAAGCGGGGACATTTTGGAGGCTCTCTCCCTGCAGCTAGTCGGTAAGTTGACTCGTGATCTGCCATGAGGAAGTAACTGGGAGCCAAGCATACACTGAGGACTCTCAGTTTAGTTCCCTTCTTTCACTTTGGCCCCAGGAAGACCTGGCTGCCACTCCACCTTTCTGTGTGACTCAGGACAAGAACCATGAAGGAAGTCAATTCTGTTTCACTTGGTCACTCAGCCTGACTATGACGCGGTAACGAAGAGGGTACACCCTGACCTCTTGTAACCTTGGTCTTCCCCGAGGGAGATGAAGTTACAGGCCCTGCCCTGAGTTGGGGGACATACACTGGGGCCCACATTCTAGCTGTAAATCTTTTTAGTCTAGACGTAGTCTGAGTGACCGTTCCACTTCCTGCCCACCCACTCTGATACTTTCATTTAGTCTAGAGTGGCTTCATTAGTACTCCAAGTTCTACAGAGACATGAGGTATGTGTTGGGTGAGTTACGGCAGGGCACCCCAAGAGACTAGGGGCTAGAAATTAGAAGAGAAATGTCCTTAGAATGTTGGGGGGTATCACAGAAAAACACACATGGTATGCACTCATTGATAAGTGGCTATTAGCCCAAATGCTTGAATTACCCTAGATGCATAGAACACATGAAACTCAAGACGGATGATAAAAATGTGAATGCTTCACTCATTCTTTAAAAGGGGAACAAGAGGGGTTGGGGATTTAGCTCAGTGGTAAGCGCTTGCCTAGCAAGCGCAAGGCCCTGGGTTCGGTCCCCAGCTCCGGAAAAAAGAAAAAAGAAAAAAAAAATAAAAGGGGAGCAAGAATACCCTTGGCAGGGAATAGAGAGGCAAAGATTAAAACAGAGACAGAAGGAACACCCATTCAGAGTCTGTCCCACATGTGGCCCATACATATACAGCCACCCAATTAGACAAGATGGATGAAGCAAAGAAGTGCAGGCCGACAGGAGCCAGATGTAGATCTCTCCAGAGAGACACAGCCAGAATACAGCAAATACAGAGGCGAATGCCAGCAGCAAAACACTGAACTGAGAATAGGATCCCCGTTGAAGGAATCAGAGAAAGAACTGGAAGAGCTTGAAGGGGCTTGAGACCCCATATGAACAACAATGCCAAGCAACCAGAGCTTCCAGGGACTAAGCTACTACCTAAAGACTATATATGGACTGACCCTGGACTCTGACCTCATAGGTAGCAATGAATATCCTAGTAAGATCACCAGTGGAAGGGGAAGCTCTTGATCCTGCTAAGACTGAACCCCCAGTGAACGTGATTGTTGGGGGGAGGGCAGCAATGGGGGGAGGATGGGGAGGGGAACACCCATAAGGAAGGGGAGGGGTTAGGGGGATGTTGGCCCAGAAACCGGGAAAGGGAATAACACTCAAAATGTAAATAAATACTCAAGTTAATAAAAAAAAAATTTAAAAAAGAATGTTGGGGGGTGGGGTGGGGTAGCTCAGTGGTAAAGTACAAGGTTTGCAGAGCACAGGGACCTGAGTTCAAGGTCCAGAATCCACATAAAATACGCCAGCTGTGGTGGTGTGGGCTTGTAACCAAGCACCTTGGAGACGGGGATAGGTCGACCCCACGGCAGACCATGAGTTGACTAGCTGACTAGCTGCAGGGAGAGAGTCTCCAGCCATCCTGAGCTATCTGGCTAGGTAAATGAGAGTACTTGACCCTCTCTCCTTGGGGAAAACCCACCACCACCAATAAAAGTATGGACAGTGACTGAGAAGTGGCACCAATGCTGTCCTCTGAGGTATGCGCCCACGCATGTCCATGTGCGCGTACACATACACGGGGCGAAGATCTTGACTGTTCTGTCTGGAGCTCAGCTGTCCGTTCCAGTCAGACACTCTACGCTCGGAGAAAGCTCTTAGTATCATTTCACTATCCAAACTTCTACAGAGTCCTTTTTGCCTCTCCCTTTCCCCTATCATATTCCTACCTGAAGCAAACTCAGCAGCCTAGAGCCATGGGAGACTTGGCAGGGCACAACTAGGAGAGGCCAATGGTTTCTTTCCCTATCCTGTAGGATGCACTGGGAGGCCAGAAGAAAAGAAAAAAAAATCTCCAAGACTCACCTGGGCAGAGAGAGACATTACTAGAGACACTTAACACTGGGAAACGAGCAAGACCAGGAGCTGGTCCCAAAGAGACCTGAGAGACGATGGTTGGGGGAATATCACAGACCTCCTCTCACGAGGTTTCTAGGTCTTGGTCCCAGTACTGAAAGACCTAAATGGAGGCAGGGGAGACCTTTATAGGCAGCCAAGCTTAGTTCTCTGTTTCAGACTCTTTCTTCTCCTTGCTGCATTCATTCCTCCCTTCAGGGATGATGTCAGGATGAAGCCACAAGCCAGATGCCCTCTGCTGGTATCCTAACATTTATGAAGCGCTTTCTGGTCTATAAGCTCACCTCAGTCTTACAGCTTCTCTGGTAAGTGTTATTACTGCCATTTTTCAGATGAGAAAAACAAGGTTTAAAGAGACCGTGACTTACCTCGGGTAACAAAGCTACAGGTAAAGCCCAGGTCTCCTGGTCAGCCTCTGGGAATGCCCTGAAACTCTCCAGCCTTCCATGCATTGAGTGGAAGATTCTCTGTATTAGCCAACTGTTAGTTCCATGTGACCCTGGAGGTTTTTGGCCTTCGTGGATGAGAAGGTGTAATTTAGAGAGTGTCACCAAGGCAACAAAACAAACACAAATGAATAATACCATCACCACCACCACCACCACCACCATCATCAACACTACCACCATCAGTATCAATACCATCACCACCATCAACACCAATACCAACACTACCCCATCACCAGCATCAGTACCACCATCACCACAAACACCAATACTACCATCAACACTACCACCATTACCACCACCACCATCGCCACCACCTTCACCATCATTACCACCACCATCACCACCACCACCACCACCACCACCACCATCATCACCACCACCGTAACCACCACCATTGGTGAGCAGGGCATGGTAGCACATTCCTGAGGCTGAGGCAGGAGGCTCAAGATTCCCAGGCCAGCCTGGGCTATATAGCAAGACACGGCTTGATCAAACCAAAAGGAAATAAACAAAACCCCAGGTGACAAGTTACTAAGGAGGAACTATGAGCAAGACTTGATGTGGAGGTGGGAGAAATGGTGCAGTGGCAAAGAGAACGTGCAGCCGTTGCAGGGGACCTGGGCTCAGTTCCCAGCACCCACACGGCAGCTCACAAACTGCCTAAATTCCAGTTCCAGAGGATCCGATGCCCTCTCCTGGCTTCTGCAGGCTTCTGTGGTGTATGCAAACTCAGACGCATATGCACTGATACATACGCACACAGATTATAAAATGATGAATCTGGGAAGAAAAGAGAGCTGTCATAAAAGAATGACCCCTAAGGTCAAGGGTCCCTATGCAAATGTTTTCAGTGATGGCTTCCTGTCGTCCTGTCAAGGTGCCTCACATCCCTCTCTACCACATGGCTTTCCTTCTCCTAAAAACAATGGAGTAACTTGGTTCATACCTAGGAGGAGAGAGCTGGAAGGTCATACGTGTCTCTGTAGTATCATATAAACAGGATCTACACGGAGCGCAGTTTAGGCCACGCGCGATGTCCTCCTCGCATGGTCCACTGGTGTTGTTAGGCTCGCCATGGTCTTCGGTGGCGGTCTCTGAAAAGGGACTGCCTGCCACAACATTGCCTTGGCAAGGTTGGCTCTGCCTGAGAGCGCCAAACTGTTGATTTTCATCTTGGGCTGTGTCTTTGCTCTAGGACCAGTCACTCCATAGACACCCACTCTTAGTGAATGGCACCTTGAGGTCCTAGAAGCAGAGATTCATGTAGTGGCTAAGGGTGAGGAGAAAGCTCCCATTTTCCTGTATAAAGCTTTACCAACACCCCTCCAGGAACTTCAGAATTCTGCCTGGGATTCTTTGCGTGGGGTTCATATCCTTCCTTGCTTTAGTCTGAGTTCTGAGAGGTTATCTAAATTGGTGAGTTCCAAAATGGGGTGATCCAAGCCTACAATTCTCTAGGGGCACCCCTCACATCCAGGTCATGGATAAGCATTCTACCTAGTCTCCGTGTTAACCCTACTAACCTTGGCAAATCTTTCAAGCTGTTTCCCCCAGTAGCCTCAGATACTCCCTGTCCTAGACAGGACCACCATGTTTCACATGCTGATAGGGAGCTGATGATCTAACCTCATCACTCCTTCCAAAAGATGGCATGTAGGGTATCTCTATTACAACCCTTACTATATAGAGTTACGCCTCCCTCCCCGATGTTCATTAGAGTATCTATAAATCTCTCCTTTTCTCCTGTATTCAGCCTCAAGTTCCTTATCTCTGTGCTGTCTCTTCCCTATGTCTCTGTCCTTCCTTCTGAAATGACCCGGCTGCCTTCTACAGTAGCAGTAGCCACTGCAGACCCAGGAGAGGGAGGAAAGGTCTCAGGGACCATAGGCAGGAAGGTGCCCTCTCTCACTTCCCGCCAGTCTTGTTTCTCTTTCCCCACATCCCTCTCCTACCCTCCTCCCACTTGGCTCAAGTTGACAGAAGCAGAGCCATGAGTGTTCAGGTATTAATTTTTTTTTCCTGGTGGGGGAAAAGGGTGGGGATTGAGGAAAGAAAAGACCGGGTAAGAATAATTGGCATGAGGCCACGCCTTCTTTTGTCCTCCTCCCCCTAGTACTCATTCTGGCCCCTTCAGGGAAATACACCTGTTGGGGCCAGCAGCCAGTAGGGACAGGCTCACCTCTGCTCCTCCTGCTGCCACCTCTGTGCTGTGGAGATTCCTGAGGGAGCCTAAGGGATTCTCTGGAGCCATGCGAGGGCCTCACTGGAGAGTTCCCTGGCTGTGTCTGAGCTGCCTGTGTTCTTGCCTCCTCCTGCTACCTGGTGAGCATAGCGTGTGATAATGACATCTGGGGCAGGGGAGGCCGGCTTCAGAGAGGAAGGGAGGAAAGGAGAGAGAGAAGAGGAGGGAGGGAGGGAGGGAGAGAGGATGAGTGGATATGGGAGAAGGTGGAAGGCAAAAGATAAACTAGAACAAGTTATAAAGAAGGGACAAGACCCAGAGATGTCCTGGGGCAGGAGGTGGTCTGGCTTGAGGAACTCATGGTGGAGGGGACCAGGACTTCATTTGCATAGGAAGTAAAAGAGGCGGAACCATAGTCTGGAGGTGAGGGAGTTGAGGAGACTCTGAGGGAAAAATCAGAAAAGCTGCTGAGGGGAGAAAAAGAGAACTCTTACAGGGATGTCACAGCAGAGGACAAGACGGGTGGGAAATACATGATACAAAGCAATGTGCCATGAAGGAGGGGAAGGAGGCAGGCCGTCGTGGAGCATGGTGGGAACTGAAACCAGGCGTGGGCAGGGGCAGCAGAGATGCCGAGAGCAGCCAGTGCGCTGTCTCAAAAACCTGTGATGCCAGCCTTGGCTTTACATAACTCTGCACAGGGTTGGGGGTGGGGGTGGGCACAGCCCTGCTGGGGATGTTCCCCAGGTCTCTGAAACTCCTTCCTGCCACTTTCCCAACTGCCTGCCTGACTGCAAACTGGGGTTTCGTTCTGTGCATAGGGGTGTCTGGGTATTCTGGTAAGGCTGAAGATTGGGAGCCCAGACTGACGTCAGAGTCATAGTCCTTCTCGAGCCTCAACAGGCCGTGGGGAGCTTGCGCTGAGTGCTGGAGATCAAACCCAGGGTCTTGCTTGTGTTAACCACGTACTCTGTACCATTGAATATGCCTTCTGCCCAGTTCTTAAATGTTTATATTCTGTGATTCAAACTCTATTCTTGGGACTGGACAAGGCGTCATATATCTGTAATCCCAGCTCAGGAGGCAGAGGCAGGTGGGTGGGTGGGGGTTTCAAGGTCATACTCAGTTTGAGACCAGCCTGACTACATGATATCCAGTCTCAAAACATAAAATACAGCAAAATGTCAGCTCTCGCACTTGGGACATAGCTTAGCAACAGGTTGCTTGTCTAATGAGCCTGAAGCCCTGGGTTCAACCCCTAGACCTACAAAACCAAATAAAACAGCGGCAATCACAAGCTGCAAGCACTTAGGGCCAGATCTGAAGCAAGTCTAAAGGGCTGGAGAGATGGCTCCGTGGTTAAGAGCAGTGGCTGCTTTTTCTGAGGACCTGTGCTCAACTTCCAGTATCCACAAACTGCTCACCCCAGCTCTAGGGGGATCTGACACCTTCTTCTGGCCTCTGTAGCACCATATACATATGGTACATAGTCAGATATTCATAAGCAAAATACCTTAAAACACATAAAAAATAGCATTTTTTTAAAAAGCCAAACCTGATGGTTCAAGTCTGTTATCTAGCATTCGGGAGGCAAGAGCATTACTGTGAGTTTGAGGATAACCTGGGCTATGTAGTTAGGTCTGGGCCAGCTTGAGCTATCATGTGAGAAGTTTTCTGAAATAAATACACAAACAAACAAACAAATAAATATGGGTATGGATATAATCAGAGTCATTGTTTAGGTATATTAAATTGTCGAAGAATAAATAAGAGATGTTTTTAAATCTCCCCCATACTCAACTCTTAAAATGTTGGTACCAACTCCCCACTTGCCCCAAAGCATTACATCATTAAATTCTGTGTTCTTTAGAGAGGGTCCAGGTGGTAGAGAAAGCGAGGGGCATGGCTGGAGAAGGAAAGGAGGATGAGGCAGATGGATGATTCATGGAAGTCTCCATGTCCTGGAGCTGGGGTCCTGTGGTGACAGGATCAGAGCCAGGAGGGTCAGGGAGAGGCAATGAAGCTTAGAGCAAGAGGCAGAGGGGCTTTGTGGGACAATCCAGTCACTAAGCCGCTTAAGGCAGCTTCTGAGGGTCTGTTCCTCCTGGCTCCTTGAGGGGTCTACTAAGGCCTCACACACGTCGGGTCTAAGCTCTCTGCTCACCCTTGACGGCAGCAAAAGGACTATATTGGTACAGACATCCCAAGACCAGGTTTTCAGCACAAAGGAGATTTATTTTCTACAGAGGGACAAAGTGAAAGTGACAGGGAGTAAGAGACAAAGACCTAGAGAGATCGGATGGAAGAAGAGGGGGACGGTGGAGAGGTGGAAAGGGATACTTGTTTTGGGGTGACATCATTGCTTTTGGGTGCCACTGGGACGATAGGAGGTCATTGCTAATGCAGGATGAGGATAAATTGAGATAGCATTAAGAAGAACCTTGCTGACGTCTTTGAGAGGGGTCCTTCTAATAGGGGTGGGATGGAGTTAGCAGCCCAGAGTGCAATGGAGCCAGGAAATAGTGGACCCCTCCGTAGGCTCAGGTGGCAGGTCCACCCACCCCAGAAACGATCCTTCCTCTACACTTGCAGGTACACCCAGCTTTATTTCAAATGTGCTTCACTGCCTGAACTGGCCCAAAGGCCCACCTCTGCCAAAGGGCCAAACTCTGACTGCCGTTTCTGGGGGTCCTTTCTCCTGGGCAGTCTCCTCCATGCCCTGGCCTCTGAGAGAGGATGGGCCAGGCAGTGCTTAACAGGCAGGCTTGTGTCTTCGTTGCCAGGAGAGGCTGAGAAGCGGTTGACCTTTTCCGTGATGAAAGAAATGGTCTTTGCTACTGTGTCTGTTTTCTGGCTTCTTGGCGGGTTAAATACCTCACAAAGACACACAAAGCAGTCTGTGGGGCCACTTCCCTCTAGACTGGGTTCGACACTCTGTAGGCCCAGGGTCCTCCTAGTCTCAACAGCCTTTCTCCAGCCTCTACTCAGTTGCTGCTCCAAAATGAGTGCGATTTCTCAGCTCCTCACATGGTGAGGGACAGGGCAATTGTGCCATAAAAGTATCAACATGGTTGGTTGTGCTCAGTCCATGTGGTAGGCATCTTTGTCCTCTCCATGTGTTTATGTTTGAGGACTCTCAGGCATTGACTCTGTACTTTGGACTCCAAATAGTGCCTTGTGGTGAGTTCAGGAGATGAACGCAATTCAGACTTTGAAGTTGTTTGCTTCCTGAAAGCCTACCCAGGCCAGTGACTTCAGACACTAAGATGGTCATGGTCCTTGAGTCCCAAAGCTCTCTAACCTAGGTGAGCTGTTTCAGGTCACACGGCCCATAAGTAAGGCAGCTGGGACAACAATCCAGGTCTCCCTAGCCACAGAAATGCTGACAAGAGAGAACCATCATTCATTTACTTGTTAATTTAAAGGGCGACCTGAGGTACGCCTTCATGTGCCTGACATTGTTCTCAGGTGCCCCTTATGTGCACAGTGAAGAATAAAACAACCCCGTCCCGGCTTCCTGGAGCTAAGAACTTGCCAACTGCAGACAGATATTAAATAATTACAGAAGGGCTCTTCAGGGAGGGCTGAGGGTAATGGAGGCATCGAGAGAGCTTTGTTTAGACTGAATCTGGGGTGGTCTCTCTGAGTAACCGCTGTCTGTATGAGCTGAGCCCTGTATGAGCTGTGGGGAGCGTGTACCAGGCATGAGTCAACAGGGCAAGGGCTTGTGGCACGTTCTCAAAGAGACTGGCCCATTGGGGGCTTAAAGAGGTGGCTACGTCCTGCAGGGCTGACAACCGTAGGATGGATTCTGGGTTTTAACTGACTAACGTGGGCAAGCAGGGAGGGGCTTTCAGTAAAGGGGTGACGCATGCAGGGACAGAAAAGATCTATGACATGGTTGCCCTGGATACCGTGATTGAAAGTGAACGTAGTGGTGGGATAAGAAGACAGCCACGAGCCAGGGAGGCTCCAGGCGGAAGATGCTGGCATGGTGGTGGCACAGAGACCCAGAAAGAGTGAGAGACACAGCAACCGGCGTTACGGCAAGCCTGCGGAGGCACAGAGGTGAGGCAGCGCCACAACAAGCGAAGCCACCTTGTTTCTCCCTTCCCTCCATCCCAAGTCAAAGAGCACCGGGATGGAGTTCGAGGGAAACTGGCCAAATCAAAGGCCAGCATCGTTATCCTGGCTTCATCGAGTGCTTTGGTTTTCCCCTCATCAGTGGGTGGAACCACATTCTCTGTACCGACCTTAAAACTGTAGATCTGTATCAAGGGAGGCCTTCTAGAACCCATGCCTCACAGCAGACTCTAAAACAAGAGATTGAACCCTTCTTTCTAGCTACATCCGCTAGAGCCATCAAACAAGGCCACTCATCCAGGGGCTCCTTCACCTGTGGTGTTACCTTGCGTGAGACTTTACCCGGTATCTGGGAGACGATACATCCAGACACCCCAGGACAATCTTTGTAGCACCAAGACTCAGCACAACCTCCTCATCCCGGTCCAGCGCCTCCTTGCAGAAGTTTGGCCTCCAGTCTCTGCCCTCTTGGTTTTACAGCTTGCCTGGCTTAGCTCCCACCCGAGGTGGGCATACCCACCCAGCCTAAGACTGCTCTTGGGTTCTTGAGCTACTAAGAGCAAATGTTCTACGGGAAGGGCACACTTATCAGGCTTCATAGCTGTCTCGTGGGCCTCTTCCTAGGCCTAGGGTTGCCGTGACAATTGCAGGAGTTATGGGCGCCACCTCACTCTCCCTCTAACCTCACTGAAGGAAGTAGAAAGCTAGTGCCTGGGGCAAGCATCCAAAGATACCGATGATGTCATTGTTGTTGGCCCTGCCCTGCTCCAGGTGGTCTGCCAGACTCTCTCGAGTATTTCGAGTCAGTTTCTTTCCTTGTCTCGAATTCTAGGACACATAAAAGAGAGGTACATAGTGGTGCATGTAACACCTGTGGGTTGATTCTAGGCTGATATGCACAGGATTCCCCACCCATGGTGGACGCCAGCCCCCCTCAACTTCTTCACACTTTCCAATGCATTTACTGCTAAAAATGTTACAGTTGGGTTCTCTGCTCAGACTCTATTCTCTCCTAGGCAACCCTGCAAAGAGATCTCCAGTTAAAAGAGAACAGTGGGGAAGGGAGGGGAATTGTGGGAAATTTGGTTTATGGGCTTTTCACCTCTGGCTCCAGGAGAAAAACCCAAGACAAACAACAGGTGTTAAAATGCAGCCTCAGCCCACAGAGCATGCAAGGTGAAGCACGGTTTCTTTTTGTGGTATGACACTCCACCCTATTGAATATATTCTTCTGTCCTCTTCACTGCTGCTGCCACCACTCCTCCTGTATCAACAGCACACCCAACATTTTCTCATGACCCTGGAGTCACCGGAGGGCCATCAAGAAGAATGATGTCCGTTTTCACTTTCGACCTCGCCATCCCTGGAGCCCTGAGAGGCACCACACAGCTGGGAGGCATGACTTTGCTGAGGTTGGGGTGAGCAGAGCGTGTACTGAGGTCTCCAGGGCACAGCGGTGAGGCTCCGCCTCACTTCAGAACCAGAGTCCAAGCCTTTGCCATCCCCGGGTGATGCTTCTCCTCTCTTAGAACTTGGGACCTTTTCTGTTTCACACGCAGCAACTCGCTACTCACACTGATCATCACAGAAAGAAGAGTCAGGAAATAGTCAGAAATGTCCCAGCGCTACGTCCTCTGCCCCTAAACATGTGCTTGGCTTGTCCTCAGGCTCAGCTCCCCATCAACATGGCAGCTGTAGAACCTGGGACAGGTCAACCATCCTAGATCACCCCCCACTCCAGCACTCCAGATGCAAGGTGGCAGTCCTGGAGCTGAGCAGGAGCTCAGAGCCTTGTCTCTTGCCTTGGTAGTCCTCAATCTCTGCTTCGGAGACGTTGGGCAGGTTACTTAGCCTAGAATTCTCACTGTGCAGTATGGGCCACTGTCAGTGACATACGGGACGAAGCAGGATGTAAATACTAGACTTCGTATTTTTATTATTCGAGGCATGCAAATGTGCTACCAGTGGCAGACGAAGCAATTTATTGTGTGAGCTAGTTAGTCCCAAAAGCAGACTGATGTTCAAGGACTTAACATGGAGACACACCTTCCATTAATCTACCAAGAGTCCAAGAATGCCTTGGGAATGGGCATTCCTTCCTACAGAAAGCATTCTGTCATGTCTATAGATGCACTGGCCATTTTTAGACGCTCAGCCACAACTAAGAAGAAGGTCAACCATCAGCACATGGTCTACCTCTGAGAACTGCTTAGGTATGGATTTTAGATGGTAGCTAGATCCGTGCTCTTAGTGTTCAAGCAATTTCCTTCCAGGGCAGGCAATACAGATCATTTTATAGAGCAGCTTTTCCTGGTCTTTGTAATATCAACCCAACGGCAGTACGAGGGAAGCATTCATTGGGTGTGTATCAGTCAACTTACTATACCGGAAGTCTCGGATGCAGGTTAGCTGATAAAGGACACAAAGTTGATTTAGCTCACAGTTTGGAATGCACAGATAGGCTCTGTGGCCGACCTCATGGAAGACCGGTCAGAGCACAGAGGAGAGCCGGTGCTCACTCCACCAAAACAGGAAGCCAGAAGAGAGGCGGGCGTCCCATAACCCCTTCCCAGGGCACGCTTCCTGTTGACCTAAGAGCTTCCCACAAATCTCCCTGGTGAGGGTCTTGCCGTCAAACTGAGAAGGAAGCCTCCAAAAGATGAGTCTCTGAGGGACAAGCTCACCACATCCAAAGCACAGCAGGGAACAAGAAACTGGACTTAGGAAGAAGGAGGAAGGGGGTTCTCATGACAAAGCAAAGTGAGCAAGGGGACACGAGTCATTTGGGGGAATGAGAGTTGGCACCAAACTACAATTTGGGGGACAAGGAAGAGGAAAAAATGGAAGGTGACTGAGAGGGTTTCAGCCTGGACATCTGGGAACGGCCATTAACAGTTAACAGGAGGAGGGGGATGGAAGGTCTAACCTAAGTGTATGAGACACAGCCAAAGCTATGCAGATCTCTGCGAGTTCGAGGTCAGCATGGTCTACAAAGCAAGTTCCGGGACAGTCAAGGGTACACAGAGGAACCTTATTTCAAAAAATAAAAAACCAAACCAAACAAAACAAAAAACCCCCCAAAAAACCAAAAAACCAAAACCAAAATTACAGCTGCACATTAGCTCAGGTTGTAAAAGTCGATTGCGTGGGAAATCCAAGGCCAGGTTGGGTGTTACACTCTACTCTTTTTTTTTTTGGTTCTTTTTTTCGGAGCTGGGGACCGAACCCAGGGCCTTGCGCTTCCTAGGCAAGCGCTCTACCACTGAGCTAAATCCCCAGCCCCCACACTCTACTCTTAAAGGTGGGTTGAGAACACAGTGGGATAGAAGTCTTGATTCTCAAATGAGGTTATTACTTTAATTTATTACACTATTACTTCTGGCTTTGAGGCCCAGCAAATGTCCCAGCCTCTTGGGATGTAAGCTTCTCATAATATCGTATCTCCACACCCATTCTATTGCTTTATGGTGTTTCTTAAAATGTGCTCCATGGGCTGCAGAAACCAGGATCATCCCGAACACCCACTACGATGCAGATTCCTGGATTCCATCCACACATAGAAAATTAGACTCTCGATGTCAGTCCAAGGACACTTCGTTAGTCATAGGTTAGTTCTCACTCTGTGGCCCAGACTATCTCTAGTAGCCCAGGTTAGCCTCAAACTTGAGTCGAGCCTCGTCTCAGTTTCTGAAGTGCTAGGATGATTAACACGAGCCACACTTCAGTGCACATAGGTTGCATTTTTTAAAAAAGATTTATTTATTCATTTATTATAGATAAGTACACTGTAGCTGTCTTCAGACACACCAGAAGAGGGCATCAGATCTCTTTACAGATGGTTGTGAGCCACCATGTGGTTGCTGGGAATTGAACTCAGGACCTCTGGAAGAGCAGTCGGGTGCTCTTAACCGCTGAGCCATCTCTCCAGCCCAGGCTGCATTTTTTTTTTAAAAAAGATCCCTTATAGATTCTGATTTATCTTATCTTTTATAAAAACATTTTATTCATTTTTAATTATGTGTATATGTGTGTGCCCGTTTGAGTTTATGTGCATCACACTTATTCAGGCTCTTGGGGAGGCCAGAGGATGTGGATTCCCTGGAATTGGAGTTACAGACAGTTGTGAGCTATCTGATATGGGTGCTGGGACCTGGACCTGGGTCCACTCTAAGAGCAGGAAGCATTTGAACTGCTGAGACTTCTCTCAGTCTATCTTTTGGGGACCACTTTCTTACGAAATATAGCTTCTCTCACCATCGTTTCATACTTGAGCATGACACGCCAAGGTTAGTAGATAATCTACACATCACTTCCTTAAAGAGTTCACCAGTCCGTGAAGGGAGCAGCTTAGAATGTGTTGTTTAAATAGTGTTGAAAGACAGAAGCAACCAGTACCCGTCTGTTGTATTAACAGAAATTCCTTCCTTCTCAACTCAGGTTCAATGGAGTGAGAGGGTTTTTGTTTTTGTTTTCCCCACTTATATCCCAAACATTAAAACCCAGGTCAGAAATTGAAGCAGTTCATACCCTCTTGCCTGTTTTCACGGGAGACCAGAAAACTCTCTAAATAAACCTGTACAAGCAGGACTATCAGGCCACGGCCATGTTGGGTGAGATTTAAAATTAGCAATGCAAAGCAAAGAGGTTCCAGGAGGAGAGGATGATGGGAAATGTGGTGGGACCCCAAACTGGCAGAGCCTTCCTGCCAAGAAGTTTGACAATACACATGAATAACATGAATCTATATTATGGCATAAACCAGTAATTCCACAAACAGAGACTTATATCTAGGAAACGAACTGAAATAGCGGAAGCCGAGCTGAGCATGACGGGCAGAGGTAGTCGCTGCACTTACAACATGACACAGCCGAGTTACCCGGACACGAGTTAAACAAAGGAAAAAGAAATTGTGCTTGCTAGCAACTGAAAGATAGATGGTGGCTTCCTTACTCGCATCAGCCATATAACAAAAAACCCACAATGAACGCAACACATAACGTCCTCCGATGGGTAATATTTGTTTTATACAGTGTTAAAAATTGTGCCCAGGGTTCTGCAGGGCTCATCTTTGGGGTACCACACATAGATGCTAGCAACATATGGGTCAAGCCCAGGGTATGATTTATGTCAGGCCTGGGGAGGTAACTCATCCACTAAAGCCACGTAAGCGTGAGGACCTGAGTTTGGTCCCCAGCATGACGTAGTAGATGGCTGCAGTTCTAGTGGGTTCTGGGAATTAATTTGCTGGCCAGTCAGTCGAGCAAACTCAGTGAACTCTCGTTTCAGTGTCAAACCCCATCTTAAAAAATAAGGTGGAGAGCAACCAAGAGAGATGCTGGACAATGACCTCTGACCTCCACAAGCACATGGACGTACATGGCATACATAGGGCTGCATGCACACAGGCATGCACAGAAAAGGAGAAAAGTTTTGAACCAAGACCAATGGCGTGTTCCTAAGTTCTCGTTACTGCACAGAGAAATGGGCACACTTCAAATGTTCCTCAGGAGAGAGCGTGTGTCACGTTTCTCAGTGCTCCTTTTTGTAGGAACGTGATAATTTAACACAGGAAGGTTCCAGGCTCTGGATATGACTTTGTTAGGAAGCAGGTCTTCAGAGCCCAGCAGAGAGTTTTGACGTAGTACATAGGGCCTTGCTGCTGGTCTGAGTTCAGCCACTCCCTCTGCACCATTCTTTCCTGTTCTGAGGTAGAGGGAGGGAGGCAACTATCACCCAAGACGTAAAAGGCTGATTTCCTCTCTGTTTGTGAAAATAATTACACATATAAAGACCCTTTGGCATCAGGCGAAGTTAAAACAATGTACTCCTGGCTAAGTGGGACTGCACACACATATACACATGCACATTGTACACTCAGACACACCGTCTCTTAGGGTTTTTATTATGAGACAACATCATGACCAAAAGAAACTTGAGGAGGAAAGGGCTTATTACAGCTTCCAACTCTCAGGTCACACTCCCTCACCCACGGAAGTCAAGACAGGAAGTAGAGGCAGGAAGCAGGAACTGAGGCAGAGACCACGGAGGAATGCTGCTTATTGGCTTGCTCTCCATGGGGTCCTCAGCCTGCTTTCTCATACAACCCAGGACCGCTTGCCCATCTTCAATAGGTCATACATTCATTCATTTTGCATTTCTGCTCTAAATTCAGCTTGTCTGTAATATACCTTTAAACATCTAATGTTGGGTTTGGCTTGCTAGTATTTTATCTAGGATATTCGTGTGGATGTTATTACTGAGTTTTATTTGTCTTAGTTTTTCTTTCTGAAGTGTCTTTGTATAGTTTTATCATTAAAGTTACATTAGCATTGTAAAACCAGCCATGAAGCATTCTTCTTCCAAACTCTGGAAGAGGCCCCGTAAAGTCGAAACTACACAATCCTTAAATGTCCGTTAAGAAATGTCCAGCAGGTTACTCTGCAGCTCTGCCCACTCCTTTGTCTACAACAGCTTAGACAGTTCCCCCAGGAAGCAGTTCTATTAACACAGTACAGAGGCTTGCGGGTGAGTCACATGACTTGTGTAAATTAGAGCCGACTCGGGACTCCTCTCACTTGAAAGTCTGAATGGCTCTCTCCGGAAGGGAGCTAAGGAGCTGGGCGTGGTGGCTTAGTCCTAAAATTCTACACCAAGGAGGTTGAGACGGGAGGATGGCTGTGAACTTGAAACCATCCTAGGATAAGTTTCGAGGTGGAGATAGATATGGGGAGAGAACCAATCAGGGGCAACTCTAAGAGCTGCCTTCCGACCACTTGTAAGCAGTTAGGTTGAAAAGGATGTTTGAAGGCTGGAGCAGGTGCTTGCCTGGCATTGCCAATGTTCCTGTTCCCATCTCCAGCACAAAGAGAAGGGAGAAAATCCATTTCCTTTAAAAAAAACCAACAACGTTATAAAGTAAAATCTTCCTGTAGTCAATTGAAGTCGAAGCACATTAGGTGGAAAATTCCAGAAATGAATATGTCATAGGTTTTAAATAACTTATCACAAAGATATTCTTACTGCCATATGCTGTTATTGTTGTTAATCTCTTCTAATGGCTAATTTATAAATCAGACTTTAGCATATGTGTATGTACAGGGAGAAATTATTATATTATATTATATTATATTATATTATATTATATTATATTATATTATATTATATTATATTATATAGTGTTGGATACTCTTCAATGTTCCAGGCACCCACTTGGGCCTTGGAATGGAATCCCTGGGGATTACTATAATCTAAGAACAGAGAGTTACCTCTGGAGAAAGGACACTGTCCCCTTCTCTTTCAGGAGTTTCCCATTGTCTGTTCACATACCTTTTTCTTTTCATGGAAGATACCTTCAAGTTAGAAAAGTCTTGCTCATTTTAATCCTGGGATAGATAACCCAGAGCTATATATCTGAAAAGTATGTGTTTTATTACTGAGCCACATTCCCAGCTCTGGGATTTTTTTTCTTTACTTTGGGGTGAGGTTCGTATAGATAGTTTTACTATGTAGTTTAAGTTGAATTCAAAGTCACTGTGTGACTCAGTAGTCTCAAACTAGGGACCTGAGTCCTCCTGCCTCAACCTCCAAGTGCTAGGATTACACACAGACACACAGACACATAGACACACACCCCCATACCCCTCCCTCCCCACAGACTCAGATACAGATACACAAACATGAACACACAGACTCAGACATACAGACACACACAGACTCAGACACACACAGATACACAAACATGCACACACAGATGTACACACACACACACACACACACACACACACATACACATGACACTGTCAGCTTTGAGGCTTATTTACAAATGTTCTGAAGCCACCCCAAGTAGCTGGCCTCTCTGTGGGAAGCCTGGACTGCCACCTCTCATTGTTGACCAGGGCTTTCCCCCAAAATATCTCGGAACTTCTGAGCTAGAACAGGTTTTGTGGGCCAGCCCTGGCTCACGAGCCCAGGAGGATACATAGCGTCCCAGAGGCCTTTTTCACCCTGGGCTACTTCCTCACCACAGTGAGGGAAACTGCCTGCCTCTCTTTGTTTGTCTTCTCAGGACTGTTTTAAGACGTCTCTTAAAAGAAGGAGTATTTGACAACCTTAGCAAGAAAGATGGGCTGCTTCCAGTCATGTCAGAAAGATTAATGTTCAATCTTTATTTCTAAAGTCCTTGGAGGGGTGGAATTGATGCTCTCTTCAGTAAACAGACATGCCCATTGATACAGGATCTGAAAAGCATTCATTTACATTATTGATAGATTTATGAGGAAGCCCTGAATGTGTGCACCTAAGGGGTACATGGAAAGTTACCCTAACCACTATTCTGTGTGCTTTGATTTTGATTAGTCATAATAAATCTCTTGATTAAGAGTTTAAAAAATATTTTAGCAGTATGTATTGATTTACATATTATAGGAGTTAGGCATAATATCATAATATTTCCACTTGGACTCTGCTCAAATTCAGCCTCCTTTGTCCGTTCTCTCCTTTCCCAATATCTAGACTATTTTAAATCATCATCATCACCATCACCATCATCATCACCATCATCATCATCAATCATCATCATCATTATTTTGAGACAGGGTTTCTTTGTGTAGTCTAGGCTGTCCTGGAACTTCTTCTGTAGACCAGGCTGGCCTTAAACTCACAGAGATCTGCTTGTATCTGCCTCCCAAGTGCTAGGATTAAAAGTGTGTACCACCATTGCCTGGTTTATAGTTTTTATTCTTAATCATGTATGTATGTATGTATGTATGTATGTATGTATGTATGTTGGGGCACATGTGAGTGCAGGTCCTTGTAGAGAACAGATCCACTGGGGCTGCAGTCATAGGAGACTGAGCTGCTGGATGTGGAGTTTGAAAGACTCAACCCTGCTTCTCTGCAAGAGAAGTATGTGCTTGTAATCACTGCTCCTGTCCCCTAACTTCTAGAATTTTCACATTGTCAATTGTGCCTTGGAGAAAGCAGCAGCATTTTCATTGGTGGTCACACTCTCTAAGACGTAAGACCGCTTGATACTTTGAGTGAATCTTTAAGGGCTGTGCACTCCTGCTCTCTTGTTGCCTCTATTCCATTCCCATTCACAAGCTTCCTCCTTCTCTCCTGACGTGGTCTGGCACCCTGAGCTCCATGGTGTCACTTCTCCAGAACTTTGAGTATGGCGGTGAGGGCTGTGGAGGACGCAAAGCAGAGGCTAAGAGCTTGGGTATTGGTTTTGGCTTCCCAGGGAGAGCTGGAAGTTTTGGGAAAGTCAGATCTCAGTCTCAGAGAAGCCTTTAACATTTACAAAATTGGGGGATAGTGCAGATGTTGTGAAAACCAAACACATGTGTGGATGTAAGCATGCTTTGTACATTAAGCAGGTGCTGTATTAATCCATGTGTGGTGCTGTAACTTCCGCCACATCCTTGCTTACTGATGGTTCTATTTACTCACACCTCCCTCTCTGTCCCTCTCTGTCCCTCTCTGTCTCTCTGTCTCTGTCTCTGTCTCTCTCTTTCTCTCTCCGTCCTCCCCTCTCCCCTACTAGGAAATAGGCCGTCTCGAAGGACATAGACGGTACAATTCTAGAGAATGGTCCCTGCTAATCTATAAAATAGTATGAATAGGGTGTTCCCTAACTCTCTGTTGTGATTTTCTCTTTTTTAAAAAGATTTATTTATTTATTTTATGTATATGAGTATATCATAGCTATCTTCAGACACACCAGAAGGGGGCATGAGATCCTACTACAGATAGTAGTGAACCACCATGTGGTTGCTGGGAATTGAACTCTGGACCTCTGGAAGAGCAGTCAGTGCACCTAACTGCGGAGGCATCTCTTATGATTTTCATAGGCCCTAGGTACATTTTCTACATCCCTTTCTTCTGAGAAGGAAAAAGCTAAACATTGTATTTTCTACCTGGATTGCTAAAGAAGAATGAAACTGAGGCGAGCTAGATCCGTGATTAGATCAGTTCTTTCTTTCTCATGATAAAAGTCATTTACAGAAAATATTTTTGTGGATTCCTAAAGGTGCCTTGAAATCCAATAAGACAGGGCTTTGACCTGCTGCTCATTGCCCACACAGCTTTATTGGAGAGCTTCAATCATGTGATCTGTGTGCAGGTTTTAATTATGTACTGGTACAGACTGTGGCAGATGGCTCTTGGCTTCCAAGTTTAACCTGAGGGAAATCGAGGTTTATGGGTTCCATCAGATATTACTATCTTTCAAAAACAACAATAATGGAAGCAAAAAGACCACCGCGAGTTACCTTCTGCAACATTTATCACTGAATTGGTGTGTGCGTGTGTGCAAAATGCACAGCTGTGGTTAAATAAATGAAACCTCACAGAAAACACTATGTAGAGAAATTAAAAGGACTGTTGGCTGTATGAAAGAATTGGGTTGGAACTATCCATTTACCTAAACCAAACTCTGCAAGATAATAATGTCCTTGTTTATTTTATTTCAAGTAAAGACATCAACTACATCAGCCCTGAAGACTTCCACATCCCTTCCCAGCAGCACCAACCCATCTCAAATGACCTCACAGGTGTCCAACCCAACAGCCTCTCCATATAGAACGACAGAAAACACAGGACAAGCATCACCAATGGTTACCTCAAGTTCCATAACAACACTTCCTCAGAGCCAACACACTGGAAGCATGAAGACCGCCAGCAAACCTCAAACCACCAGAACCACAGAGGTGACTACGACTCTTTCAGCCTCCTCAAGTGACCAACTTCAGACAGGCACAGGTTCCCAGAGAACATCCTCTCCTGATACCAAAACCACCTCACATGCTCCCAGTGTAGGCAGCTCATCTCCAAGTCCACCCTCCACAGAAGGAACCTCAGTAGTCACAGGACTCACAACGGCAATGACTGCTCAAGATTCTACCCCTGCCACCACTCAGGGCTCACTGACATCTTCCTCCCAGACACTGTCAACTGTGTCACCACTCAGCACTTCTACACAGGAAATAACAACACTTTCTCAGAGCCAACACACTGGAAGCATGAAGACCACCAGCAGACCTCAAACCACCAGAGCCACAGAGGTGACTACATCGACTCTTTCAGCCTCCTCAAGTGACCACGTTCAGACAGAGACAAGTTCCCAGACAACACTGTCTCCTGATGCAACAACCACCTCACAGGTTCCCAGAGAGAGCAGCTCACCTCCAAGTACTTCAGTTATGTTAACCACCACGGCCTCCACAGAAGGCACCTCAGGAGACACAGGACACACAACGGCAGTAACTGCTCAAGGTTCCACACGTGCCACCACAGAGATCTCAGTGACACCTTCCTCCCAGACATTGTCAACTGTGTCAACACTCAGCACTTCTACACAGGAATTAACAACACTTTCTCAAAGTCAACACACTGGAAGCATGAAGACCACCAGCAATCCTCAAACCACCACACCCACAGAGGTGACTACAACTCTTTCAGCCTCCTCAAGTGACCAAGTTCAGACAAAGACAAGTTCCCAGACAACACTATCTCCTGATGCAACAACCACCTCACATGCTCCCAGAGAGAGCAGCTCACCTCCAAGTACTTCAGACATGTTAACCACAGCACGCTCCACAGAAAGCACCTCAGGAGACACAGGACACACAACGGCAGTAACTACTCAGGGTTCTATACCTGCTACCACACTGTTCTCACCAACACTCTCATCTCAGAAAATGTCAACAGTGTCAACACCCACCACCTCAATTCAGGAATTGTCAACACTTCCTCAGAGCCAACACACTGGCAGCATGGAGATCAGTAGCAGACCTCAAACCACCTCAGTCACACCAACTCTTTCATCCTCTCCAAGTGGCTCAACTCCTGTACAGACTCGGTCCCAAGTGACATCATCTTCAGAGGAAAGAACCAACCCAACTTCTTCTGGTGTCAGTAACACATCCCCAGGTACAACAGAAGTTCTCACCCCAACATTCTCTCCAGAGTCTACTCCAGGAAACACAGCTCCGAGGACAACTGAGACCTCTACAACAACCACGACAAAAATCTTAATGACATCTTTACAACAGAAACTGCCAACAGTGTCACCACTCAGCACTTCTACACAGGAATTAACAACACTTTCTCAGAGTCAACACACTGGAAGCATAAAGACCACCAGCAGAACTCAAACTACCACACCCACAGAGGTGACTACATCGACTCTTTCAGCCTCCTCAAGTGACCAACTTCAGACAGGCACAAGTTCCCAAAGAACATCCTCTCCTGATACAACAACCACCTCACATGCTCCCAGTGTAGGCAGCTCATCTCCAAGTCCACCCTCCACAGAAGTCACCTCAGTAGACACAGGACTCAAAACAGCAATATCTACCCAGAGTTCTACCCCTGCCACCACTCAGGGCTCACTGACATCTTCCTCCCAGACGCTGTCAACTGTGTCACCACTCAGCACTTCTACACAGGAATTAACAACACTTCCTCAGAGCCAACACACTGGAAGCATGAAGACCGCCAGCAAACCTCAAACCACCAGAGCCACAGAGGTGACTACATCGACTCTTTCAGCCTCCTCAAGTGACCACGTTCAGACAGAGACAAGTTCCCAGACAACACTGTCTCCTGATGCAACAACCACCTCACAGGCTCCCAGAGAGAGCAGCTCACCTCCAAGTACTTCAGACATTTTAACCACCACGGCCTCCACAGAAGGCACCTCAGGAGACACGGGACACACAACGGCAGTAACTACTCAGGGTTCCACACCTGCTACCACAGAGATCTCAGTGACACCTTCAACCCAGAAAATGTCAACAGTGTCAACACCCACCACCTCAATTCAGGAATTATCAACACTTCCTCAGAGCCAACACACTGGCAGCATGGAGATCAGTAGCAGACCTCAAACCACCTCAGTCACATCAACTCTTTCATCCTCTCCAAGTGGCTCAACTCCTGTACAGACTCGGTCCCAAGTGACATCATCCTCAGATGAAAGAACCAACCCAACTTCTTCTGGTGTCAGTAACACATCTCCAGCTACAACAGAAGTGCTCACCCCAACATCCTCTCCAGAGTCTGCTCCAGGAAACACAGCTCCGAGGACAACTGAGACCTCTACAACAACCACGACAAAAGTCTTAATGACATCTTTACAACAGAAACTGCCAACAGGGTCAACACTCGGCACTTCTACACAGGAATTAACAACACTTTCTCAGAGTCAACACACTGGAAGCATAAAGACCACCAGCAGAACTCAAACTACCACACCCACAGAGGTGACTACATCGACTCTTTCAGCCTCCTCAAGTGACCAACTTCAGACAGGCACAGGTTCCCAGAGAACATCCTCTCCTGATACAACAACCACCTCACATGCTCCCAGTGTAGACAGCTCATCTCCAAGTCCACCCTCCACAGAAGTCACCTCAGTAGACACAGGACTCACAACGGCAATGACTGCTCAAGATTCTACCCCTGCCACCACTCAGGGCTCACTGACATCTTCCTCCCAGACGCTGTCAACTGTGTCACCACTCAGCACTTCTACACAGGAATTAACAACACTTCCTCAGAGTCAACTCACTGGAAGCATGAAGACCACCAGCAATCCTCAAACCACCAGAGCCACAGAGGTGACTACGACTCTTTCAGCCTCCTCAAGTGACCACGTTCAGACAGAGACAAGTTCCCAGACAACACTGTCTCCTGATGCAACAACCACCTCACAGGCTCCCAGAGAGAGCAGCTCACCTCCAAGTACTTCAGTTATGTTAATCACCACGGCCTCCACAGAAGGCACCTCAGTAGACACAGGACACACAACGGCAGTAACTACTCAAGGTTCTACTCCTGCCACCACTCAGGGCTCACTGACATCTTCCTCCCAGACGCTGTCAACCGTGTCAACATTTAGCACTTCTACACAGGAATTAACAACATCTTTTCAGAGTCAACACACTGGAAGCATGAAGACCACCAGCTATCCTCAAACCACCAGAACCACAGAGGTTCCCACAAGACAAGTTCCCACAAGACAAGAACCACAGACAAGTTCCCAGACAACACTATCACCTGATACAACCACCTCCCATGCTCCTAGTGTGAGCAGCTCACCTCCAAGTACATCAGATATTTTAACCACCACAGCCTCCACAGAAGGCACCTCAGGAGACACAGGACACACAATGGCAGTAACTACTCAGGGTTCCACACGTGCCACCACACAGGTCTCAGTGACACCTTCAACCCAGAAACTGTCACCAGTGTCAACACTTAGCACTTCTACTCAAGAATTAACTTCTTCTCAGAGCCAACACACTGGAAGCATGGGGACCAGCAGCAAACCTCAAGCCACCACACCGACAGAGGTGACCACATCCACTCTTTCATCATTGTCAAGGGGATCCACTCAAACACAGACAGTTTCTTGGGAAACATCCTCCTCAGGAAAAATAACTGCCCCATCTACTTCCAGTAGGAGGACCCCATCTGTAGCCACATCAGACATATTCACCGCCACAGAATCCACCTCAGGAAATGCGGGGCACACACTTATAACTGGAAGCCACAGCGTGATCACATCAAGAATTCCAAGCACAACTCTAGGCCGATTGTCAACAGTGGCGCACAGCAAGTCTACTCAGCGATCATCTACACATTCTCAGAGTTACTTGACTGAAAGCATGGGGGCATCCAGCATGTCTGAAACCAGCCTCCTCACAGAGGCTACCACAGAGAAGCAGTTTGCCTCTTCGCCTGGACCCACTGTGACAGAGACCTTCTCTCGTGGGACGTCCTCTTCAGGTGCGTCAGCTACCACACATATAAGGCAAGGGTGAGGTGAGAGTCCCAATGGTGAATGGTGACTAGTGTGCCATTCTTTCTGCCTTCCATACTTATGCATGGAGGTGCTGGCTGTTGACCAGTGTAGGGACAAACATTTTAGCTGTCTCTTTCAGCTCCTCATCTTCTGTGACTCTCACGTTCTCTGATGTTGAACCCACTTCTATCTTCTCTCCCTGTATGTCCAGGATTGACCACGAAAACAGACAATGACAGAAGTACAGTACTCTCAGCCACCTCCTTGACCCTTCCGACTCCCAGCACGTCCACAGCCTCCAGGTCCACAGTGCCTCCAGCCCCTCTTCCACCAGACCAGGGTAAGTGATACCAATGAGGTAGGACCCTGGTGGCCTCTACCAATGAGGTAGGACCCTGGTGGCCTCTACTGAGCCGGACGGCAATGCTGTAGCTGTGATTGCTAGACTGCATTTGTCAGTTTAGGTCCTTTTGTGTAGCTGAGGAATCAAGGCTTTTTAATTCATACTCTGTCCCATACAGGTCACAAACAATGCACCCTTTCCCCTGTGGTTTCCTCTAGACCAGTGATTCTCAACCTGTGGGTCACGACACTTTGGGGGGTCAAGCAACCCCTTCACAGGTGTTACCTAAGATCATCGGAAAACACAGATATTTACATTACAATCCCTAACAGTAGCAAAGTTACAGTTAAGAAGTAGCAACAAAAAATAATTTTATGAAAAATATCTATTAAAATATTTATTAAAATATATATCTATTAAAAATACATGTGTCTGTTAAAAATAATTTTGTGGTCGGGGGTCACTAGAGCCTGAGGAGCTGTACTGAAAGGTCACAGTATAGGAAGGTTGAGAACCACTGTCCTAGAGCGGTTCATGTTGAGTATCACTCTACTCACTCACAGTCTCTGCTCTCTGGGATTAGAGCTTACAGGGAACCACGGGGCAGTCCCCAAACTGGGTGCCAAAGGCTATTTTGTGCATCGCATTGGGCTGGGAGGGGAATATTCAAGGACTGATGAACTGTTCTATAGGTGAAAGATCAGGATACGAGGAATAAACACTCAAAAGACCCTAAGGGGGATGGAAATAGGGTAAAGGTGAACAGAAGGAGGCTTCCTGGTAAGAACTATGGGAGGGGGAGAGCACCCTAGATAGGTCAATGGTCTGAGCAGCTAGAATAAAGCCACGGGAGCGAAATGATGGTCCTTGTGTTGGGTGGGGAGCTCCGAAGCATTTGGAATTGCCCAAGAACTATGCGGGCAAATGAATCAGGAAGGATATAATTCTGCATAGCGGTGGCTGGTATGGGTAAATTTGGGAATGCTGAACGAGGCATCAGTGAGGAAGCCAATAGACTGTGCTAAGCCAATCAAGACCAGGCAGTATAGCGTTAGATCCACTTGGGAAACACTTAAGACAAGGTTTCCCAAACTGGAATCCGAGGACATACAGGGCGGTGTCTTCAAATTTATCTGGAGATGTACCGCTGCAGTAAACAGTGACCAGTCTTTGCCGTTTTGGAGTTTCATCTTTTTACCGTTTAGTAGTTCTGACTTCCCCGTCAGAGGATATCCTATGGCAATATCTTAACAGCAGGACTGTTATGTCAGGATGATCTAATCTGAGGGATGCTGAGGGTTCCAGCTGAAGTAAACAAGATGTGTGTGTATGGAGAGGTAGAGTGAAGAGTAAGGCCTACAGGGAAGGTAGGCCTTCTTCTGGAAGAGGGAACAGGTAAGGTGTGAGTTAGGGGAAGCTCTCTCAGGATCCTTCTGAACCTGAAAGGAGCGAAGACCCTCAAAGACTCTGCTGTCTCCTCTATTCTGGCCTAGGGATTTCCCTCTTCCCCTACGGGTCAAGCTCTGAAGTTAGAGACAAGCAATTGTTTGCCAGGACTGTGGATTTTACCTCACCAATCTTCAAGATCCAGATTGGCTTTCCCCTCGGCTCCTCCCTGCGGGATTCCTTCTACGTGAGTCTCTCTCTGACCGTAGCCTTGTGTCACGTCTGTGGCCTCTGTTCTCTGGGCCCTGTCTCTCTGCAGAGATGGCCCATGACAGAGCAAATGAAAGAATGGAGGTCACTTTGTTGTACAACACTTTTGTAGCCTTCTTTGGTGTCAGAGTTTCTAGCTGTGGAAAGCCACACCTCCCTGCCCGTGTGGACAAAAATATCCTTCCCCTAGTGAAAAGGACTCTTGACTGTTCCACAAGCTTTTTCCCATGAGGAAGAAGCTAGGCTTGGAAACTTGGTTGGCTCCCACCATTTCTATTTCCCTCGGTTACTTCCTGATTCCCTGGGAATGGCGATCCTGGCTCCTCTTGCCCTCAGGAAGAGAAGTAGGGACACCCAATGAGAGCTCAACACGGTAAAAGGAAACAGGGCATTGACTCCTTTACCCTCATCTGATGTGTCACAAGCTTCCAGGTAGGGCAAGGCTCTTTACTAAGAGGGCTTTGCTCTGAGGAAAGCTGGGATGCACCACAGAGGCAGGAACAGTCCACTCCCTTAGACTGATATGGGAATGTCCTTACAGGGGTGAGTACCTGTGAGGTTGCTGGGTTCCGAGTTCTCCTGCAAGGCAAAACGTGCACAAGGAGACCGTTGATGTTGACACCTCTAACTCTCTGCACAGATGGGCTCTCAGGGGGAGCTCTTTCAAGGAACTGGCCCTAGACTAGGATAACCCTTTCCTCATCCTTCCCTAACCAAGAACCCTTGTGTTCAGTTTACAGATAACGGTCAGATCATTTTCCCCGAGTCAGACTACGATGTCTTCTCCTACCCCAACCCACCTCAAAGAGGCTTCACAGGAAGGGAGCATGTGGCCATAGTGGCCCCATTCTGGGGTGATGCTGATTTCTCTAGCTCCAGGGGAACCATATTTTACCAGGTGGGTCATTCAAGGCCTTGGCAGTCAGGAGCTCCCCAGCACCTTCCCTGGAGGGATCAGGGGCACTTCAAGGGCATTGTGTCACAGCCTAGATCTTCGTGGAAAGGGACTGAAGTTTAAATACAAGGTGTAGAGGAAGCCAAGAGAGAATGCTAAGTAGACGCTGGAACACCCTACTTCAACCGTGTGAAGACCTGCAGGTGACAGGAATGGAGGCTGAGTCCAGCAGAACCCCGCCCCGTCTGCACCAACACTCCTGAACTGAGTTAATAATGCCAGCCTGTGAAAGTGTATAGCAATAGCTGTCCTAGCAAGTATGTTTCGTGTGCCTGCCGCTGACAAAGCTCGGCCTCAGTTCCAAAGATGGACATACCTGCACCCGTCCTTAAGGAGTTACATGCTAGACTCGGGAATGTAGAACTAGACACATGTGGTCATACCGTGCGAGCTGATTTGAACTAAGAGATGCCTCAGCTCAATTCAAGAAGGCTTGGGTTTCTGGATAAGGATCCTCTAGTTCATATGCCCCAAGATTTTCCTTGATTTTAAAGTCAAAGGGGTTTGTAAAAATTCAGACTTGGGGAAAAGATGTACAGGCAGCCATGGGCATCGAGGTAACTAGCATCCCCAAGCAGGAAGCAGGGACCCCTTAGGGTTCTAAACCTTCCTAATGCTGAGACCCTTTAATATGACTCCTCATGTTGTAGTGACCCCCCAACCATAAAATTATGTCACTGCTATCTCATAACTGTAATTTTGCTACTGTTATAAATCATAATATACATGTCTGATACTTGACCCTCGTGAAAGGGTTGTTTGAACTGCCCCTCCCCCCAAAGGGGGGTCACAACCCTCAGGTTGAGAACGGCTGCCTTAGGGGCATTAGAGGGCCTCTCACTTCCTTGCTCTTACCCACCTTCCTGTCCTAGGACTACATCACATTTTACGATGAGCAGCACCAGCTAATCCGGAAGGTGGAGTCTCTGATTAATGAGTTTACAAGTGACTGGAGCTTCAAAGCCAAGTGGACACTGAAGGTCACCTGGGTCAATGTTCCTGCCTATCCAGCCCGGGGGAGCTTTGGGGTGAGTGGACATGGACAGCTCCTGTGACCCTTATGGAAGCCGAACATCCCATCATCCTAGTGGGAGCTACCTTTCCAGCATACCCTGGCTGGAGAAAAGATTGCTGGTTCTACTATCCCCTGAAAGCATGGTCTACTGAGTACCCACAGTGGGCCAGGCCTGCCTCTGTCAGACACCTCAGCTGCGTTTACAGGCAAGAATGTCTGGTGACTGACAACTTCATGTGACTCCCACAAGTCAGCTTTCCTCTGCTAATAGTGAAACACCAGTGTGTGGCACTCAACAAACATTTCACCGACTCCCTGCTGTGCACAGGGCATGCGCAAGTTCTCCATACCACCCAAGTGGAGGGGACACCTGACAAAGCCCTTACACATCCGGAGGGAGAGCTAAGGAGGGCCCCTCTCAGGGCTGCGGTCTTGTGTAACCTCTCAGGTTCCTGCGTCTCTCTTACAAGCCTTCTTCTAACTGGGCTGCAACCCACAGCCCTCTATATCCTCTCCCTGAAAACAAGTTACAGGGAAGGAACATAGGGCATGCTAAGAGCTTCCACACCTAGGGTAAATGTTGCCTGCCCTACACAGCAAGCTTGCCGACACGCCCAGCCTGGGTGGATCAGGAACAGGCAATGTCCCTGGGTCTGCTCAGAGGTGTGGGAACACCAGGGAGGAAACCTCAGACCTCTCATAGACATCTCCGATTGTCTCTCCCCAACTTGCAGACCAATACCTACCAAGCCATCCTCTCCACAGATGGGAGCAGGTCCTACGCCCTGTTTCTCTACCAGAGCGGTGGCATGAGGTGGGATGTGACCCAGGGACTGTACAACCGAGTGCTCATGGGCTTCTCCAGGTAAGACAGGGTCGGCTTGCTGTCAGCACTGGCCTGTGAGAGTCAAGTGTTCCCTGCTTACACTCCCATCCTGTGCTTGAACATGCAGCTCTTCCTGATGAGGAAGCCCCCATTCATCCTGACTCTGTTCCTATTTCAACACCTGTGTACTGGATTCCTTTAACCTTTGACCTCCTTGGTTTCTCTCCACTGACATTAGTTGACTTCTCAGCTAGCAGCCACTTAGTACACCTATTACGTCATATTATTAATTAATTAATTAATTCATTTATTTATGGTTTGTTTGATTTGGTGATCACATGATAGCTGATGACTCTCCTACAAGTAAAACCATTATCCTATAGGTGAGAAAACTCAGGTTCTAGCGGATGACTCATTTGCCCAAAGTCAGAGAGTTTCAAGGTGGCAAAGTGGGCATCAGAACGCAGGCCCCCGAGAGTGGCATTTGTGATTCCCGCAGGTTAGATGGAGAAGGAAGTGAGGAGAAGAGCTGTCTGGCTGCAGTGTGGGCTCCTGCACACGAAGGGGCCACAGCCTCTGAAAGAACAGCTCCCAGCTGCCTGCTTGTGTGGCAACTGGTTGTGAAGGTCACACATGGTCTGTGACCACGGTTTTCTTTTACATTCGGGTGTGTACAGCCTGGCTAGCGTGGCTTTGACTGGCTTTCGATGTGCCATGAATGAGGAAAGCATGTAATTACCCAGGCAGCTAGCGATTTCACACCGACTTCAGTGAGCCCAACAGAGACGTCACGCATGTATTTGTCCTCTAGCCTGGGTGACTGCAGAGAAAAGATCATGCTCCTGCAGCGGCCCTGGGACTGCTGCTGCAGACTTCCTTCCATCCTGGACCCTCAAAACTGTGACAGTGGAGGTGGTAGGCCCTTGAATGTGGTCTCCACTCAGATCTGAGGGATTTACAAATGTCACTGCACTGACGCTTTAAAACGCTCCGACATAGTCAGGGGTCTCTTTCACCCAGATATAAAACCCCCAAAGTCAGACCAGATCGCCAAGCTAGTAAGTGCAGATTCAGCCGCTGGAAGTGAATGCTGGACCCAGACACTGACCTTGAAGCACTCAAGTATGCCCGTAGATTGCTTCAAGGGAAACAAAGGAAAATCTGCCCTCAGCTCTGTGGCTCCCGCACCCTGTGTGTACGGAGTGAGCCTGCTCATGTCTCACTCTCACTGGTGAGATGTGGGATGGAGACAAACCTCCCCACCCCCACCCATCTTCTCTTCCTTCTCCCCCTTAGTACTGGGACCGTGGCTCAATCTGGCTGCCCACCTCACTGAGCCATGGGCTACCAGCTGCTGACTGGGGGGCTGGCTAGGATGACTGACGTACTAAACGAAGCGCCTGAATGTGACGCGGAGGCCTGAGAGTCTTTCCTTTGCCCGCAGTGGAGATGGGTATTTTGAAAACAGCCCACTGACATTCCGGCCAGCAGTGGAGAAGTACCGTCCAGATCGATTCCTGAACTCCAAATTAGGTAAAAGTGCCACCCACCATATTCGAGCTGGCTTCAGGCTTCCCTTGCCCTCCACACCATATGCCATGGCAATCCTAGGCAGACGTAGCCTCTCCATCACCCTGGAGAGCTTCCTGCACAAACTGACTACCTACAAGTGCATCCACAGTTGATCCTGCCTGGACCTTTTCACACCCTCAGCCCCTCTAAATCTCATTTCACAGACGAGCCAAACCCCGGGTGTCTGTCTGTCTGTCTGTAGGTACTCTGGTCCTGGAGTGAGGACCACAAGGGAGATAGGTGTGAAGTTAGGATAACCCACATAAATGTCCTATTCCAGAACTGGAGTGAGACCCTTAAGGAAGTCTACCAGGAGGCATTGCAAAAGGCCAGCATTCACTCGGCCAACATTTATTGAACTCTTACTGTCTGCCAGACAGTAGGTTAACAGACAGAAAAATGAAGAGAAAGAGGGAGAAGGCCAACTACGTTGGCTCTCAACAGTCAGTGTGATAGAGACCCTCGTGACCAGAGGCGAACTGTGGCACTTCCTCCAAGACTCGGTCTAATATATAGACTCCAAAGGGAATATCGCCTTCCAAAATGTGATGGAGGAAAGGTCGTGCTAGCATTTGGGAGAGGTCAGTCATGCAGATCGTAAAGGGCGAGTCCAGGTCTATCTGATCTGGGACAAAGATGTTTGACAATGAGACACGTAAGTTGGGTCAAATGACAGGTGGGTGCCACCCTGTGGAAGAGGGTCTCTCTCTGTTAGACACATCAGCTTGGGTATCTCACGGAGTGTGTGTATGTGTGTGTGTGTGTGTGTGTGTGTGTGTGTGTGTGTGTGTGTGTGTGCAGCATTATAAACAATGTTACTCTTCTGAAAACAGTTGCTTCATTAATGTGAATATAGGGGTTGAAAATCTCACACAGTAGATCATATTTTGTCCCGGACTGTAGGGAGTCTTTAGAGTCTGCTCCTCTCCCTAAAGTTGTGTGTACAGTATGAAACTTCCAAGGAATTGGAGGTTTGCAACCCTGCTGAAGATTTTTCTGGCTAGTCCTCCCTTCCCAAGATGGTGTCTGGGTCCAAAAGAGGCTTCCCAGACTCACAGGATAGAGCAAGGCCCCACCAGCCTGTCATTTTCTCTGCGTCTTCCAGCTAGTTTCTGGGCCTGGACCTCTCTCTGTCCCCGTTGCTATGGCCACTGAAAGGGAAGAGGAGGGTGCATCATGAAATGGAGCGTCTAGGGCATGACTGGCAGCTATGTGTCTCTAGGGGAGGAACTGTAGTGGTTTGAGAATTAGAAGGCACGGCAGAGTGAGAACCAGCTAGCAAGAAAGAGAAAGCAAGAACAACAGTGAGAGCGAGAGCGAGAGAGCGAGAGAGCGAGAGAGAGAGCGAGAGAGCGAGAGAGCGAGAGAGAGCGAGCGAGAGAGAGCGAGAGAGAGAGAGAGAGAGAGAGAGAGAGCGAGAGAGCGAGAGCGAGAGAGAGAGCGAGAGAGAGAGCGAGAGAGAGAGAGGAGGGAAAGTAGGTTGGTCAAGTAACGCCTCCCTGCCCGGCACTTGTCCCAGAGTTTAGCCCTAAGGTCTGAGATTTGAAGCGTTTGGAACTTAAGTTCAAGGTGGTTTGGAGATAATCATTGCCAGTGTGAAGTGGGCCCCTTCCTAGGAAGAGCTATCCAGAGAGGCAGGAGGACATGGATGGAGGATGCAGTCATGAGCTTGCGTTGAGCCTAACTGAAGCCGAGCTCGCAGCCCGTGTCCTGTTATAAGCACTGCTTTCCTTGTTTCTCAGGCATCCGGGGACTGCAGGTCTACAGGCTACACAGGGAGGTGTGGCCCAACTACAGGCTCAAATGTCTGCAGTGGCTGGAAAGTCCGCCTCAGCGGCCCAGCTGGGGCTGGAACAAGATTTCCTGCCCTTGCTCCTGGCAGCAGGGACGATGGGACTTTCGGTTCTGGCGCATCAACACAGGTGATAGCTCCTCCCGGTCCTTCACAAACGCGCTCTGCTCTGCTCATGCCTGTCCTGCCCTTTCCCGGGCACCCTGAGCACCCCCCACCCCACCCCCACACACAGAGCCCCTGCCCATCTGACCTGCTTCAAGCTCCCAGCCTGATGCCTGTCCTGCCCTTTCCCGGGCACCTTGAGCACCCCCCACCCCACCCCCACACACAGAGCCCCTGCCCATCTGACCTGCTTCAAGCTCCGGCCTGAGGATGTCTGCTCTCCTCGCAGGTCTGTGGGGCAGGCAGCTGTGCAGCTTCTCCTCCGGGCGAGGGGGCGTGTGCTGTAGCTATGGCACCTGGGGTGAGTTTCGAGAAGGCTGGAGAATGCACAGTCCTTGGCAGTTTGGTAAGTATCTTCCTGGAGATCCCAACCCCTGTCTGCCCTGAAGCCTGCGGCTCTTCTCAGACAAGCTATGGGGACCTTCTGGATGAAGCCTGTTGGCTCCAATGCTTCCTAGCGACTTCCTCTCTGGTCCCAAACCCCGGATTGTGGGAAATTCAGAAGCAGCCTTCCTCCTCGTATTCTCTCAGATTAGGCCAGAATGTGTCTTCTATCTTCGTTTGGCCTTGTGCTCTCAGCCCGGAGTGGGGAATTTTTCTAGGCCAAGGAAGAGAGCCTACTTTGATGCTATCCTCTGGGTCCCATGTGTTGGGGGAAAACTTAGAATCATCCCACCATAGAGACCTTCCGAGGGAGCTAGGGCACGCAGAGGTGAATAGGGGAGGGGAGCTTGCCTCTGCCCACCCTGGGGCCTGCTCTAGTCTCTAGAGTCTTCACACCATCAACTCTGTTCTCTCTCCTGCCAGCTCTCTGAGGACTTGTACCATGTGCCCTGCTGTGTAATAACCCCAACATTCATCCAACGAGGACATACAGTGCCATTTGATTATAGTTCACTGGCAGCCATTGGGCTTGGGAGAGTATGTACTGTGCCGTGCCTGACTCTAAGGGCACTATTCTTGCTGCTAATATCACCATATTCTTCCAAATGTGGCAGTTGCTTCCCCGGGGCTCCTTCCTCCTGACGAACTGTTCTTCTCCACAGATGAGGAGCAGGAGGCACAGAACTGGTGCTGCCGTTGGAATGACAAGCCCTCTTTCTGCGTCCAGTACCAGCTCAGGCGGCCCCGAGTTAGTTGTGCTGGGTACAGGCCCCCCCGGCCCGGTGAGCATCATGGTTGAGGTGGATTAGCAAGGGATCGACTTCCTAGGGCAGAATTGCAGCCACGGGGATGATGTTGACGGGTCTTGTGTGAAGCTAACAGTAAACAGAGGGACTTTGGATCTAGCTTTTGCGAAGGACTGAGGATTGAGGCCAGGGACTACGAGTGATGAGGACTTTGGAGTAGATTCTGGAGTCCACCAAACTTGAGTCCCCCAAGATGGAATCCCTACCAGCTGGGAGTCTGCGGCCATGGCCCTAATTGGCAAATGTGTAACCTCCTTCCTTTTAGCTTGGACATTTGGTGATCCCCACATCACCACTTTGGATAACGCCAAGTACACCTTCAACGGGCTAGGGGACTTCCTGCTGGTTCAGGCCCAGGACAGAAATTCTTCCTTCCTGCTGGAGGGCCGAACTGCCCAGACTAGTTCTGCCAATGCCACGAACTTCATTGCCTTTGCGGCCCAATACAACACCAGCAGCCTGAAGTCTCCCATCACAGTAAGTGAGGGGAGTCCAGGGTATCCTTGCATTCCCTTCCCCGGAACCCCTCAGGGGCCATCAGCTGGACACTGGAAGAGGAAGAGTATAAACAAATGAGGAGAGATTCATTGTCTACTTTTCTCACTTCTGTGTCCAATTACAGGACAGGGAATAGTTGCTCTAAAATTATAATAAAAAAATGCTGTCTTTTATCCTGCACTAGGTCTGGCACCATAGTGCCCCAAGACATCCGTTAGATGTCTTCATCTCAGTCAGTAAAGCATCTCACCCACTTTGCTCTATCCCACATCACACAGCCGATGGCTTCTCTCCGAGCCTGGCAACAATCTCTCTACCCGCCTAGTTCCCAAGGCAGGTTGCCACCATGCCAGACATACACATCCCAATTCCGTGGCAGCCCAGTGTCTCCAGCCACCACATACTCTCTTAAAGTCAATTAAATCACCACATGAAAGAACACACAACACAATAGCCTCTGATCCAATTGATAAGATATAATTGCCCACCTAGACATACAAAGCCCTGTACACATCCATCCCTTAAGACTATTCAGAACAACCTGTAAATGTGCAGAGAGGAATCTTAACATCCGCCTCCATGTTCTCTCTGCTGCTTCTCTCCTCTCTCCTAGCTCCAGTCTCCTCCTCCTCTCTAAAACTTTTCTCCCACCCATCCTTCCTTCTTGTCCAATGACAGGCCTTGTTCTATCTTGTACCTGCCTTCCCCTGCATAATGACATCATCCTACAGGGAACCACTTAAGGAAAAGAAGGGCGTTCTGGACAATTTTCTGTCACTTCGAAGTAGGAGTCATCTGAGAGGAGAGAACCTCAATTAAGAAAATGCCTCCGTAAGGTTGGGCTGTAGTCAAACCTGTAGGGCATTTTCCTAATTAGTGATTGATGGGAGAGGGCCCAGCCCACTGTGAGTAGCACCATCCCTGGCCTAGTGGTTCTATAAGAAAGCAAGCCATGAGGAGCAAGCCAGTCAGCAGCACCCTTCCATGGCCTCTGCATCAGCTCCTGACTCCAGGTTCCTGCCCTGTTCGAGTTCCTGTCCTGACTTCCTTCAGATGAACAGTGATGTGGAAGCATAAGTCAAATTAACCCTTCCCTCCCCAGGTTGCTCCAGCCCTGGTGCCTCTTCACAGCAATCGTAACCCCAATTAGGACAAAGGGTTCTTTTGGTTCACAGTTCATGAGTGAAGTCAGCGCATCATGGCACCGGGAGTATGTGAGGAGGCTGGGGACATACTGTGTCTGCAGTCACAGTGAGATGAGTCCTGGCACTCAGCTCTCTTCTTTTTTATTCCATCTGGGTCCCCGTGCACACAACGACACTGCTCACATTTGGAGTAGATCTGCCCTTCTTCTCAGTTAAATATCTCTGGAAAGACTCAGGTAGACACAACCAGAGATGTGTTTCCATGGCAATCCTACATCCTGGAACAAAGGGGCACATCGACAGTGGAGTGAGCAGAGTAAAACCTAGAAGTGACAGGATTACAATACGCGTTGTCTATTAATGTTTGGCATTGACACAATTGCTGGGCTGCCAGCGAGCTTCCAATGTCACTGTTTGCTTATAACACAGTGGGAACAAGGGTGTTATCTGCTCCCCAAGGCTTCCCTTGATAGCCTGGCTCCCACTGAGCTCTCCACACACAGTAAGGATATGTCTGCATATCTGGCCCAGATTTTAGCCTTGCATTGCTCTCTAGAGCCTCATTTTCAGGCCTTGGTTTTGCCTGCTGGTTGGGCTTAGTCCTCCTCCTATTCTTTTCCAGGTTCAGTGGTTTCTTGAGCCCAACGACACAATCCGAGTTGTACACAATAACCAAACGGTGGCCTTTAACACCAGCGACACTGAAGGTAGGCTCGGTAATGTCAGCAAGTGTCCCACTCTACTTCCTCAGGCCCCTGGGAGTGGTGTGCTCAGAGGAAGTGGGTAGAGGCTACAACACCCAGAAGAATGGAATGTTTGCCCTGCCTGCTATCCCTTAAACTGCTCCACTGGAAGATCTTCAGCCAGCCTGGGCATAGAGTTTTCTTTGTTTCCTACCCGAGAAGGGAGAAGGGGCTGGAGATTGGTCTGGATGGTGTGAGACCTTTAATTCAGGCATGGTCAGGATACCCCAGTGTCCTCTGTGCCATGAGTTGTCACTGCTGCCGAGTCCAAGGGACATGCTGGCTACGGCATCACTTGTTGTCCTATCTTCCAGACTTGCCCGTATTCAATGCCACTGGTGTCCTACTGATCCAAAATGGCTCCCAAGTCTCAGCCAACTTTGATGGGACAGTGACCATCTCTGTGATTGCTCTCTCCAACATCCTTCATGCCTCCTCCAGCCTGTCAGAGGAGTACCGCAACCACACAAAGGGCCTTCTGGGTAAGAAGCAGAGCTCAGACCGTACCAGGACAGTCATCCCTCCCATGGGCCTTGGACTTCTCTACCCTGCCCAGTTCCTCCTCGGCCCACTAAGGGCACAGAGAGGGGCTGCTTCACACACTGTTTAGGCTAATTTCCTGTTTGCCACTTCCTTTCTTTCTTTTAAGAGACCTTGAAGGAGATGCTATGGGGAAGGTGGAGGCTCAGTTGTCTGCTTCCTCCCCTCCCCGTCTCTATGTTTTCTGTTTTTAGTCTCCTTCCTTCCTTCCTCCCACCTTCCCTCTATATTCTTCTTGGCTTTCTTCTCCCCTTTTAAAGCACAATGGCAGGGTGTGAGTGCCTGGTCCTCTCCCACCTCCTGGGACCCCAGACCTGGGACAGATGCAGCTGCCCTGTTGAATGCTCCTTGGAGAAGGGAAGCTGTGGTGGTGAACCCCCTGCTCTGTCCCACAGGAGTCTGGAATGACAATCCAGAAGATGACTTCAGAATGCCCAACGGCTCCACCATTCCATCCAACAGCTCTGAGGAGACTCTTTTCCACTATGGAATGACATGTGAGTCTGGGGGTCCTCAGGCCACTGGGGCAGGTCAGTGAGGGAGCTGCTGTGTTGTCATCCTTGTGCTTGTGGGGGATCTTATGCATCCTTCATAAGGTCTGAAGATTTTGCCATTGTCCTATGTCTGTCCCCTGCTTCTACCCTAGCTGTGTGTCTCTTCCAGGAAGGGAGGAGAGGAGTGGGTGGTCTTCGCTCACTGAAGTAGGGATTTCCAGACGCTGAAGCCATCCTGTCCCTACCAGCTCCCGTGCCACCCCCTTACACACAGAACCATATACAGAGGGTTAGGGGTGGGCACCACTGAGGTATGACTGGAGTCTCATACCACCCTTGTACTTCCCGTGTTACAGGGCAAATCAACGGGACAGGCCTCCTTGGGGTGAGGACGGACCCTCTGCCTTCCGACTTTACTCCCATCTTCTTGTCCCAACTGTGGAACAAGAGCGCCGCCGGTGAAGACTTGATCTCTGGGTGCAACGAGGACGCACAGTGCACGTTTGACGTCCTGGCCACAGGAAACAGAGACATCGGACAAAGCACCAACTCAATCCTTAGAACATTCCGGCACGTGAATGGCACGCTCAGTAAGTGACATGAGGAAAGGCAGAGAGACCTTTCCAGAGATGGGGAGCAGACAAGGACCCCCGTTTCATGACATTCCTTCAAGCTCTACATTTTCATTCTCTTGATGGACCAAACCCTCCCAGCTCACTCAGGCCCTCTGGGGGACAACAGCTTTCTCTTCACTGCCCTGTCTGTGCACTGTCTCCTCCAACACTCAGAACTCCTTCCCTGACACCCCTTTTCCTCCCTCTCCCTCCACCCTACTGTCTTCTTTGGGCTCACTGGTAACTTGGCCTGCAAGGCTCTCTCTGTGGAGAAGTTATGTTAGGGGTGGGCACCACTGAGGTATGACTAACAGTCAAAGCTATGTTCTCTCAACTTTTGACACTGCCTTCTTAAGCCCCTCTGATCTGCCATGTCTTAAATTTCACACTTTAGTCACACTCCCTTTCCTGAATTTTTTTCTTTTAGCATTTATAACTACTAAGAACATTTTATAACTTATAATTCCCTTAGGCCTCTTTTTCGGTCACTTGTTCATTGCTAGAGAGATTAGTGCCATCTGTGTATCACATGCTCGATAAATCTATTGATGAAACGTATTCATATGCCATGGGATAGAAAAACAGGGTTCCGGGATACAGGGTGTTGAGAGAGTTTGGCCTCTCTTTCTGGAAAGGTGGAATGTCTATCTACACATCACCCTCGTGGGTTTCAGCTCTTATCAGGGGTAAAACTGACTATCTGTTCTCAAGGCCCAGCATGGCATTCTGTTCAGGAGACTAGGGGCTGGAGAGATGGCTCAGCGGATAAGAGCACTGGCCTCTCTTCTGGAGGACCTGGGTTCAGTTCCCAGCACCCACATGGCAGCTCGCAACCATCTGTAACTCCGGTTGCAGAGGATCCAACACCCTCACACCGACACACATGCTTACAAGCCAAAACATTGATGCACACACAATAAAAATACAATTCCAATTTTAAAAGAATTTATTTAAGAAAAAGAAAAAAGAAAAGACAGGGAGCCTAAAGGTTAGACAGTGGGCAGTGCAAACTCAATACACTCTACACAGCTTGCAGAGCACGGAGGAAGACTGAGTCCTGCTCCCGGAGGCTGGCCGAGGCTTGGCAATGTAGGAAGAGTCATGGGGAAAGAGAGCAGAAAGGGAAGACTGGAGAGAGCCGCGTGCATAACTAGTCTCCGTGTTTCTCTGTTTCAGACCAGTACCCACCCCCTATCCACTACAGCAGCAAGATTCAAGCCTACAAGGGGCGAACAGTGGCCATTGAGATCACCAGCGACTCTAAGGATGTCGTATTCAGCCTCTCCAACAAGTGCAGTGGCTTTGAGCTCTTTGGTATGAATCTTTGGCTGCCAATGGGATGGGAGGAGTCACCTTGAGCTTTCTTGCGTCTCTTTACTCTGTACAGCACCCTGATGTTTTGTTTTGTTTTTTTCATTTGAGTATCTAGGACCAACAGACATTTTTCTTTCTTTCTCCTCCCCTCCTCATCTTGTTTTCTCTCTTCTTCTTCTCCCTCCCTCCCTCCCCCTATCTGGGACAGGGTATTCCTACAATAGCCCAAGCCGGCCTGAAACTTCCTATGTAACCCAGGCAACAAACAAACTTAAGGTTGATGGTGGGTTTTCAACCAACCTCGAATTACCTGAAAAGGGGGTGGGGGGGTCTCAAGTGAAGAATTATCTAGATCAGGCTGGTCTGCAGGCGTGTTTGTTGAAGGAGTGAGGGGTGTCTTGATTGTCAGTTATGGTGACCCATGAACGTGGGCGGCACTGATTCATGGGCGAAGCTCTGAGCTGTTTAAGAATGAAGAAACGGGCAGAGCTGAAGACGCAAAGTGAGCAGCAGGCAGCATGGGCGATCTGTTCTCTGCTCTTGATCGGATGTGACGACTAGCCAACGTCCCCTCTGTGGTGGGCTTACAAGTGTTTTAACTTCAATTATGTGCCTTTGTACATATGTGTGTACAGGTGCTAGAGGTTGGGTGCCCCTGAGCTGGAGTTAGGCAGTGTGAGTCACCTGAGGAGGGTGCCGGGAACCGAACTCCTGTCGTCTAAAGGAGCAGCACATACTCTTAACCGTTGAGCTATGTCTCCAGCCCCTGAGAAACAGCATTTCCGAAGATTGGTACTCACAGCCGGTCATAGCAACTCAAGCCTGTAATCCTCTGGGAGAGAGGCTGAGGAAGGAGCTTGCCATGAGACCAAGTCCAGTCTTCGATACAGAGCGACGCCCTATCTCAAGAAAAAAACAGTAATGCCTATAGTGCAAATGGGTGGCCCTCCCCAAGCGAGTAGCAGTACAGAGTTTAGATAAATTTAAATAGGTCAACTGGCTCTGGATACACACAGGTAACGCAAAGGTCGTTTTGCCTCTATTTAATAACAGGCATTTTTTTTGAGACAAGGTCTCATTAGCTAGCTTTGGCTGCCCTGGAATTCACTATGTAGAACAGGCTAGACTTGAACTGTCAGAAATCTGCCTGCCTGCCTCTGCCTCTTGGGATTGAAGGCATGCGCCATCTTGCACAGCTGTGTGCCTCATTTTAACCATCATGGAGCATTTACCAAACTATCAGAATAATCAAAATATGACCATTAAAAAAGACAAGTTCAGCCTGGTGGCAGTACACGCCTTTACTCCCAGAATTCAGGAGACAGAGGCACTCAGATCTCTGAGTTCAAGGCCAGCCTGGCTTACAGAGAAAGTTCCAGGATAGCCAGGGCTACACCTATCTCCTGGAAAAGAAGAAGAAGAAGAAGAAGAAGAGAAGGAGAAGGAGAAGGAGAAGGAGAAGGAGAAGGAGAAGGAGAAGGAGAAGGAGAAGGAGAAGGAGAAGGAGAAGGAGAAGGAGAAGGAGAAGGAGAAGGAGAAGGAGAAGGAGAAGGAGAGGAGGAGAAGGAGGAGGAGGAGGAGGAGGAAGAGGAGGAGGAGGAAGAGGAGGAGGAGGAGGAGGAGGAAGAGGAGGAGGAGGAGGAGAGGAGGAGCAACAACAACACCACCACCAACAGCAACAACAACAGCAACAATAGTTTTTAGGGCTGGTGAGATGGCTTAGCAGGCAAAAGCACTTGCCACCAAATCTGACCCCCGTCTCACCCCTGGGACCTGTATGGTAGGAGGAAAGAACCAAGTCTTGCAGGCTGTCCTCCTACCCCCACACAGGATAAATAGATGTAATAAAACTCATGTGTTTATAGCATTATCACATCTATTAAAAGAATAACACACTGTGGAATGAGACCAAAAACTACAAATAACACTGGCGCTGTCCTTACGGCAGTCAGCCATACTTGTCTCTGGCTTTCTATCTCCCTGTCTGATTTTCTGGACTGGGACTAACACAGCACATCTTCCCCTCTTAGTAATGGCATCTAAGAACCTGGGCTGGCAGCTGTGACTTGGGTTAAAGGGCCAAAGTTGGAAGGGATGGTGACTTTCTTTGCTAAACCAAAGTCATCAGGGAACTTCCTCTGGGCCCTGACCACCAAACTGTCTCCTTTTGCTTTTCTGGTGTGGAGGGGTCATTAAACCTTGGCACGCAGTGGCAGGCGTTACCGAGACTTTCTGCCACCCTGGACATCCTGGAAGGTGATGGCCTGAAGTTAACTCCTGTCCACCCCTACTCTGTTTCTTCCAAGCTGTTCTTTAATCCCTGTAGTCTGACGTCTGGTGAGGTACCCAAGGCCTGGAAAGTCAGGGGAGGGCATGCTGGGAAGGCAGAAGAGATTCTGGAGGTGAAGCCATTCCACCCTGCAGCTTGGGGATGCGTTGAGAGGACCGTACTTGGTCTTCTGAATCCTAGTACAGCCACAGGCAGGGATGCATGTAGGGGCCTCTTCGTTAGGGGATGGGTAGCCTTCCCTTGTGTGTATGTCTACACGCACCCATCACATTCAGCAGGTGCTGCCTCCCTCCTGCTTGGAGCATGACCGCCATTGCCCTGGGGTTCCCAGCTCTGCTCTAAAGGATGCCTATGGGTATGGGAAGACCACCTCAGTAGTCCGGGTGTTAGATGCCAGGACGCACTGACCACAGAGCAGAGAGCTCCCCCAGACACTGAGGTCTCCTTTTCTCTGGATAGAAAACGGGAGTTTGCAGTGGACACCAACATCCCCAGAAGCATGTACCCTGGAGATTCTAGCAAGGGATGTCAAGACTAACTTGTCGTCGGTACTCCAGCCTGAGACGGTGGCTTGCTTCTGCAGTAAGGAGGACCAGTGTTTGTACAACGAGACCAGCAAAGAGGGCAACTCTTCCACTGAGGTGAGTAGTGGGAGCTGGGGGCTCTGTGTGTGTGTGTGTGTGTGTGTGTGTGTGTGTGTGTGTGTGTGTGTCCTCTCCTGGGCAAGGTGTATGTAGGGAAGAGGGTGGAGCTGTGGTGGGTGAGTAGTGCAGGGGCCATCTTGGGCTACAAACATGTATGTGAAGTGGAACCTTCATCATTGCTTAGAGCACAAAAGAGTTTTGTGTCTCACCTCCCACCTGGTCAGGCTTAAAATGTTCACTTCAGCCTTTCCCATGGTTCCCTGCGGTAGCCCTGGGGTGTAGGACAGGAAGTTTTACCTGTGCTTCTGGATAGAGGTCTGTAGCCACCAGCTAGCTGCCCTGACTCCCTCCAGACCAGGGGGACCTGAGCCCACTATGCTCACACACAGAAGCCCTTATAGAGCAATATGGAGAGTAGCTCACCTCTCTTTGGGGTTGGGAAGAGAGGGGTGGGATGCTGCCTTGTGTCCCCAGCTGTTTGCTGTCTGTGGAAGTGTACCTTCTTCAGTTTGGAGAAAATCCTCTCCGTCCACGTTTGTGGTGAAGCCTCATGACCCAAGTCCACAGATTTTGCCTTATTTATGCTTTGTGGTTTTGCTTGGGGTTGTTGTTGCTGTTGCTGCTGTTGTTGTTTTGTTTTGTTTTGTTTTGTTTTGTTGTCCTCTCTGTTTCTTCCCCTATCTTACTCTGCCATGGATTCCAGGGAAGGAGATGTGCTCGGAGGGAGGCAAAGCCGAGAGCCTGCTACAGGGCCAGGGAGGGGATTGTATAGCTTCGGGAAGGGACTCACAGCAGAACTCAGGGCAGATGTCCCTTAGCTTGCGGACACCAGTAGCCCTGCTGTTATTCAGGTGACCAGCTGCAAGTGCGATGGGAACTCCTTCGGCCGCTTGTGTGAACAGTCTAAGGACCTCTGCACTGAGCCATGCTTCCCTAATGTGGACTGCATTCCTGGGAAGGGCTGTCAGGCCTGCCCTCCAAACATGACTGGAGATGGGCGTCATTGTGCAGGTAAGCTTGGGACAGGGCCCTGGCAAGAGGAGGTTCAGGTGATTTGTCAAGGGTCTGTGATAGCCAAACACAAACTGGTGTCTCTGTCTTTAGCAACCTGTCTTCAAATACCTCACGATCAGGAACTGTGATGGGGGAGGACTTGGGAGATGGTATGGGGATGCAGGAGAGGATGCAGAAGCTGAGGATGGGGCTGGACCAGACCCTGCTGGAGAAAACATGGGGAAAGACTGATGGATAAGGTTAATGAGCCAGAGGCAAGCTAGGCTCTCAGGTACCTGGGCCTCTTCAGAGACACAGGGGCTCTGCCTTTCACAAGTCGGGGCATTTGGAGGTGTTGCTATGGGAACCTTGGGACAGAGGAACCTCAGTTTTCCTTTGGGTTCTTTCCTGTGCGTCTGCTCCTCTTTCTCTGAGCCACTGTAGTCATGGTGACAGAGACGACAGCGCAACCTTTCCAGTCCTCTAAGACAGCCAGGGGACTACCATCTTCTGGGCAGAGTCCAGAGTGGGTGGAACCGGAAGACGGATGTGAGGGAAGGAAGCAGGCAGACTGCGGTCCTTCTGGGTCCCTCTCTGACAAGGATGCTCTGGTGAACATGCCATGCCCTGTGCAGAGGAGAAAAGAACACTTATCTGCAGACAGAAAGGTTGCATTACGGAGAAACGCGTGGAGAAGATGTGGGGAAGATAGTTTGGGGTTCAGAGTGGCCCGCAAGCACAATACAGAATAGGCGAGCATGGGGGAGAAACCAAACAAGATATTCCAGGGCTATTCCGACAGGTCGTTCACTCCCATCAGCTGCCTTGTCACAGTGTGGCTGATTCTCCGACTCCCTTTCCAGCTGTGGAGATCTCTGAATTCTGCCAGAACCATTCCTGTCCTGTGAATTACTGCTATAACCATGGCCACTGCGACATCTCTGGGCCTCCAGGCTGCCAGCCCACTTGCACCTGCGCCCCTGCCTTCACTGGTAACCGCTGCTTCCTGGCCGGGAACAATTTCACTCCCATCGTCTCTAAAGGTATGGCTGACTGCTCCTGCTGTGCCGGCCCCTCTCGTCTCTCATGCCTGGGGATGATGGGTACATTAGTGTATGAGGCCTGAGTTCCTCAAAGGCACAGATCAGAACTGAGGTTTCCTCCATGTGGTGAGTTTGGGGCTGGAGGACATGGTGAGGGCCGCTGTCCCCTCTGCAGAGGACAGACCAAGGCGGAAGAAGCCTCAGGAGTGTAGAGAGAGCCTCCTGTGCGATGTGTGGAAGCATCGCCTGTCAATAAAATGCTGTTGGCCTGCTAGCTTAGGCAGGAAATAGGGAGGCGAAAGTTCTGGTGCAGAGAGGGGATTTCTGGGATAGTCAGTGGAGAGAGATTTGCTCCAAACTCTTAGGAAGAGGATTGCGTGAGGAGAGGAAACCAACCTTGCGGTGAAACTTAGAACAGAGTAAGTCATGGGCATCGGGAATGTGCCAAAGCTTCCGGCCTAAGAATTTATTCACAATAATGCAGTCTCAGGGTTGTTATTTCAGGAAACAAAGAAGCCGGGTGGAGAAGCTCACGGTTACACAGAAGGCCTGGCCAGCACAGAAGCAGTGGGGAAGTTGGCTTTCAGTGACCTTGCTGTGGTAGACGGAGCTATCTCTCTGAGTGGACACGAGGGAAATGTTGGCTAAGTCTGGGTCTCCTTTATCTCCAGAGCTTCCCTTGAGGACCATCACGCTCTCTCTCAGGGAGGACGAAAACGCCTCTAACGCTGACGTCAATGCCTCGGTCAGTGCTGGGCTCCTGGTGGGAAGTGGATCTTGAAAGGGTCCTACGGGGACTGTGCTGTAGTTTGCACATCCTTCAGAAACCTTAATTTCCCAAAGCGGGGGAGCCTCTTGCCCAGGGGTGGTTCAAGGTTCTGAGATGTCAGGAAGCTTCAGGGTTAGAGAGTACAGAATGTGTTAGAATAACCAGCCTGTCCTGAGAAGAATCTCGGGTGGTATGTCACTCCAGTCTGTCCCTCTGGGTACCCCCTCATGATTCACGCTCTCTGGCTGCTCCATGGCAGAAGTCACCTCCTCCCTGATTTCCCAGAGGGAACCAGGACTCCACTGATACCATATTCCTGTCTATACCTCCACTAAGCAAAGTAGCCAGGTTGGTGAATGGCGGAAACTCTAGACTCCTATACACAGGGACTCAGAACGCTGCCCTGCCTCTCTCTAGAGCAGAAGCAGTAATTAGACAAGCTATTTATAGCAGCTTTGGGTGTAAAAGTGAACGGGAGTAAGTAGTACCTACCGTAGGCTGTGTCGAGATTTAAATGATAATGTGTGGAAAGCCCTTGGCACTGAAACACAACACACATTCAAAGTGATCGTTACTATTAATACCCTGACTGCCAGAGACGTCAAATCCCAGCTAGTCAGGTCTGGTGACATCCATCTGCTGCCCTTGGCCAAAGGTTCTTTGAATTTAACAGGTGACATTCTTGGCACTTGGCCATCTCTAGGGCTTAGCTGAACGGTCTGTGTTTGGTACATATGAGGGGAGAGGATGGGCAAAGGTGTTCCTCTCAGAGGTTCCCCTGGCAATGCTGCGGCAGAGAGGACAGGACACTACATTCTTCACCTGCTGAGTATTTGTTAAGCCGGGACCCAGGCCAGCCTCTGAGGGGGGGAATGAAGAGAGCTGCCTGGGTCTTACATTCAAAATCCTCATCCCATCCCCCATTCCCCCCACTGTAGGTGGCAAACGTACTAGAGAACTTGGACATGCGGGCTTTTCTCTCCAACAGCTTAGTGGAGCTGATACGAACGTAAGTGAAGTTGTCCCCCCATGGCTCCCCTCTCCCTCTCTCCTGCTCCTCAAACTCCCACTGTATCCCTCCCGTACAGCTCTCCCGGAGCACAGTCCTTGGGCAAGCCCATTCATCACTGGAAGGTCGTCTCCCACTTCAAGTACCGTCCCAGGGGACCCCTCATCCACTATCTGAACAACCAGCTGATAAGCGCCGTGATGGAGGCCTTCCTCCTCCAGGCTCGGCAGGAGAGGCGGAAGAGGAGTGGAGAAGCCAGGAAGAACGTCCGCTTCTTCCCCATCTCCAGGGCAGATATCCAGGACGGGATGGCCCGTGAGTCACTCTATCTGGGGGACAATACAGGGATTCGTTGGAGAAGAGGAGAAAAGTAAATAGAGGGTCACAGACCTGCAAGCCATGTCAGCCCTTGGTAGAAGAGAGTGAATGAATGGGAGAGTCTGAGTTTCGACTCGGTTCTGGCTAACTTCTGAGTATGGGCTCATCACTGCTGGCCTTTTCAGACCCTGAAAACTGCCATCCTCTTGGTAAGGGTGTACAGTAATTTACCTGTTGAGCACTCCGACCCCCATTACACAACATTAATAAGATCAACCACAGAGAACTGAACACCTACAGAGACAGGACTCTGCGCACTTAACCAGATGCTTCTCAGGATAAACCCCTGCCTGAAATTTGACTGCCTGACCGGAAAGGTATGATTGTGTCTCTGTGGTCTGCTTACTCCGTGTTTCTCTTGCCTGCAGTGAACCTAAGTATGCTGGACAAGTACTTCACGTGCGATGGCTACAAAGGCTACCGCTTGGTCTACAGCCCCCAGGATGGCGTCACCTGTGTGTCCCCATGTAGTGAGGGCTACTGTCACAATGGAGGCCAATGCAAGCACCTGCCAGATGGGCCCCAGTGCAGGTGGGTACGGGCCTGGGGCAGGACAGCCTAGTACTGGGGAACTCAAGTTTGACAAGACACCACAGTAGGCCCAGGAAGACAATGGTCCCTCCCAAGACATGACATTGGGATGACTCCCCAGTGGCCGGAGGACAAGAAACAGAAAAAGGGGGCAGTGGGAGAAAGCGTGTGGCACTCCTCTGCATGGAGGAGAGAGATGTGTGTTGCTACTGAAACCCAAGCTCATCGCAAAAGCTCACTCCAACCATTCCGGACTTGGGGAAACTGCACTGTAGAGAGGGGAGGGTCCAGTGGGCACCCAGGAAGTAAAATGCCAGGTGCTAGAACCTCCTAAGAATGTTTGCCCCCCACCCTGACCTTGTGGAAAAGAACAAAGTGTCTTGGCTGGTCCCAGTCCTGCCCAGGGGTACTCAGTCTGGGGACACCCCTGAGGCTGGTTCCATAGGCCTCCTCCATGCATTACCAAACTGCGTCTTCCCCGAGGAGAGAACTCTGCAGGGACACAGGGGCTTGTCTTCCATTGTCCTCTGTTTACTCTTGTCCCACTCTTAGTGCAGGACTGGTCAAAGGAGGTGGGCTAAGTCGAGGGTGGAGCGCATCCTTTGAGAGATAAGGGGATAGGTTTGTGGCTGTGCAGGCACACGTGCCTTTGTCCGCCATCCCTCTGAGCCATACCATTTTGACCTCACTTCAAAATGGCCTTAGGGCTGGCTGGATCCCCCACCCTACCTGTCCTGCATAATGACCCCTGGTCCCCAGGAGGGGAAGGCCTCCTCATTGACCACAACTTGTTCTCTCTGTCCCCAGCTGCGCAACCTTCAGCATCTACACATCCTGGGGCGAACGCTGTGAGCATCTAAGCGTGAAACTTGGGGCATTCTTCGGGATCCTCTTTGGAGCCCTGGGTGCCCTCTTGCTACTGGCCATCTTAGCATGTGTGGTCTTTCACTTCTGCGGCTGCTCCATGAACAAGTTCTCCTACCCTCTGGACTCAGAACTGTGAGGCCTCGTCCCAGATGGGCAGCTGCACCTAGGATACCTCAGGACCCGCCCATCGGTCTGCCCCTGCTCTAGGGAGACTGGAAAGGGCCGACTGCATGAAGATGATTTGAGATTCTTCAAGCATGAATAAAGGGAGTGAAACCAGACTCTACCATTTTAGTAGGCCATGGGTATAGGAAAAGGCCAGATGACCAAATGTAGAGATGGATGGATTCCTATACAGCACATGGGAAAGGATATTGCCTATGTACACACACACACATACACACACACACACACACACACCAGAGTTAATGGATGACTGGCTTTATATTCACCAAAATGTTTTTACTTATAAAACCAGCATACTTCTCATTAAAATCTATTTAAATAAAGTATCCTTTTATGTCTTCAAACCATGGATTCCATTCCAGATTTCTTCTGGAGGCTGAAGGGTTAACGCGTTTTTCTACTTTTCATAAACACAGTTGTAGCAGTTGTATATATATTAGGCTGGGGGTGGAAAAGCCAGATGGTGGGGCACAGCCCTACCACAGCTCCCAGTTGCCTGTGCTGGCTGCATCAGTGGCTACAATGCTGGCTTGATCCTCGCTTCCTCCTGTCTCATCCAGTCCTACACTTCAGCCAATGCTCTGGGACACTTGTTTAGGCGAGCCTTGGTCCCGGGTGTAGCCATGTTGGAGAGGTAAACCTTCAAGAGGCAGGGCCTACTACAAGGCGATTAGATTATGGAAATCACATTTGTGAAGACTGGGATCTTTCCCAAAGGACCCCAGTTCCCCAGGGAGTGAGTTTTTATTATGAGGGTAGCCTGTGCCCTTGGCCTCTTTTGCAGATAGCAGGAGGTTCTCTTTTCTGTTTCTCTGCCATTTGACCTAGCCAAAGAGACTTCACTTAGAGGCCAAAGAGATGAAGCCATTCAACCTTGGGCTTCCAATTTCCAAACCTGTGAGCTGTATCAGTAAGTACCTCGCCTGTTCAGGCCAGGTGTAGCCACGACGCCTGGAACGGAATTCGGGAAGCAGAGGCCCAGCCAGAATGGCAAGATCCAGACCAGAGGGGCTTTAGCAAGATCAGGTCTCCCGAAGGAGCTCTGTTTGCTAACGTACACAGAGCACCTAACGTATTACACAGCTCGGACTGTGCTCTTTTCAAATACAGATCATCCTCGAATAAAGAAGGGAAGTCGTCAGATTTAGCAAATAAGAAACTCAGGATGCCTAGCTAAAACTAAGCTCCTGGGGCTGGAGAGATGGCTCAGCGGTTAAGAGCACTGACTGCTCTTCCAGAGGTCCTGAGTTCAATTCCCAGCAACCACATGGTGGCTCACAACCATCTGTAATGGGATCTGATGCCCTCTTCTGGTGTGTCTGAAGACAGCTATAGTGTACATATATATATATATATATATATATATATATATATATAAAATAAATGAATAAATAAATCTTAAAAAAAAAACAAAAAACTAAGCTCCTGGCAAGCCACCAGCACAATTTTTTTTTTTTTTTGGTTCTTTTTTTCGGAGCTGGGGACCGAACCCAGGGCCTTGCGCTTCCTAGGCAAAGCACAATTGTTTTGTTTGTTTGTTTGTTTGTTTTAATTGCTCATCTGGAGTTGCAATACACTTGATATTCTGTATCTTGTCTAGTAGCCCTGGCCACGATTGTTGCGGCAAGGAGAGCCCAGAATAGGCCACTGACAGGGAAAGGAAGGTGTCCCGGGGACAGTCCGCTCTGGCTGGCACAGATTTGTGAATGGCGTACTAGATTAAGGACACTTCCGCATCTTCACGAGTTTACTTCCGGCTCTTAAAATTTGGATTCTGTCACTTTGGCACCTGGAGTAAAAAGGGGCAAGTCCTTCTTCCGGGTGCCAGCTTCTCTGAGAAAGGAAAGCAGACGCTCGTCAGTCCCAGCTGGTTACAAGCAGCAGAGACACCCTGAGGGGCCGCTGAGGGACAAAGGGAGCTAACTGTTCGGGGCCCCAAATGCCAGTATCCTTGCTCACTCTTCTTTAAAGGAATGTTCTAGAACCTTCCTGTGGGCCAAAGCAAGGAGCTAAATGTCCAGGATGGCAGACAACAGTTTGCTGGCATGGTAACTCACTCCAAACTCTACAGACTAGACAGCGATGTGGTGTCTGCTCCTTTACAGGTGGGACACACCCATGGGCTGGCTACCAGGCACTGCCTCACATAGCTTTGTGTGTGTGTGTGTGTGTGTGTGTGTGTGTGTGTGTACTAGCGCATTGGCTGTGTTAGGTGACCAGCTGGCAAGGCCCAGGGGTCCTCCTGTCTCTGTCCCATCCCTGGTAGTACTGGGATTTGCATATAGCCATGGCTGGCTTTTTGTATGAGATCTGAACCGAAGTCACCATAGTCTTAAAGCGAGCGCTCTTACCCACCAATTCATCTCCCTATGTTTTTACCTTGTCTGTACATACCTTCAAAATCTTAATGGCTAGGGAATTTTTTTCCACATCCTTTTGCCTCTTGCTGATTCAGTGACATTATCTCTGCTAACTGTGATCCTCTCCCCCCTCCTCCACACAATTACAATCACACACATGTATTTATATCTGTAATATTTATGTATATATAATTTACATAACATAATTTATATAATAAAATATATTTATGACACATATAATTATAATCATAATTTCCAAATACTTTCAATTGTTCTGTCCCATATTTTGTAATTTTTTTTCTGATTTACTAGCAATCATCATCAACACCGTATATACAGGTCTTTACATGTAATTAATGTTAATTATGTAAATAATGTTAAATTATCCTCTGGAGTAGATGTCACCAACTGAAGAAAGTCTGGAGCAGGAGAAGATGAAAGGCTTGGCGTAGGGCCTCCGTAAGCTAGCTGCTTTCCTCCACACCTTGTCACAGCACAGCCTGGGATGACATCGAGTCCGTTGATGTCTTGATTGACTGTACCACAGAGTGCTCTTTTCTTAGCTTTCAGATCCCACTGCCCTAATTTCAGAGACATCTGCTCATGTAACCTGTCTTAGACACTGCCCTATTGCTGTGAGGAAACATCGTGTCTGAGACAACTTATAAAGAAAACGTTAATTGGAGGCTTGCTCACAGCTTTAGAGCATGAGTCCATGACCATCGCTGCAGTCAGGCAGGCTTGGTGCTGGGCAGAAAGAGCTCTAGACTGATGTGGTCACGGGCTTTTAAAACTCAAAGCCTGAAAGTTTCTAGAGATAATATGAAAAGGAATATGGGGGAAAAACAGTTTCATTTTCTTTTTTAAAAAAATTTTTTTTTTTTGGTTCTTTTTTTCGGAGCTGGGGACCGAACCCAGGACCTTGCGCTTCCTAGGCAAGCACTCTACCACTGAGCTAAATCCCCAACCCCAAATTTATTTATTTTATGTATATGAGTACACTGTCAATATCTTCAGACACACCAAAAGAGGGCATCAGATCTCATTACAGATGGTTGTGAGCCAGTTTGTGGTTGCTGGGAATTGAACTCAGGACCTGTGGAAGAGCAGTCCGTGCTCTTAACCACTGAGTCATCATCTCTCCAGCCCCATTTTGTTTTCAAAAAATAAGATCAAAAGTATCAAAGGTATCAAGAACTTTCCTCCATGCTAATAAATGGAACTCAAGTCCTCTAGAAGGGCAGTGCATGTTCTGAGCCATCCCTCCAGCCCGGAGTTATTTTATTATAAATCACTTGTGCTGTGTGTATCTGTGATGAGTTATGTGCACATGAGTGCAGTGCTCACTGAGGCCAGAAGAGGGCATCAGAACCCAGAGTTAGTGTTATGGTCAGTTGTGAGCTGTCTGACATGAATGCGAGGGACCAAACTCTAATCCTTTGCAAGAGCAGGTTTTAGCTGATGAGCCATTGAGGCAGATAGGAATGTCTCTAGACTGAATGAAATATTGTGTTTTAACATCTACTGCATCCAACTAGACTGCCTTACTGGAATTCCTTGAGGTTTTTTGTTTTTTGTTTTTTGTTTTTTGTTTTTGTTTTTGTTTTGCTTAGATTTTTAGATTCTGTATAGACTTTTTTCACTATTTTCTTAAAATAAACTAGGAATAAAATCTCTGGGTTGAAGGGATGCACATTTTCCTAATGTATTCGTTGTAAATTTCACATCAAGCACCCCAATCCCACTTATTTCACAGTCCCTCCATTATCTGACTTCTGCCCTTGTCACCTCCCTGACAAATGAAAATGAAAAGAGAACAACAACAAACAAAAACCCTCCCCATGGAAGCTGTGGTGTGTCACCGCGTGTCACTGTGTGTCACAGTATGTCACACAGTGCACCCTTTGCCCACACAGCTTTACTTGCAAACGTTCATTGTAATGAATCTTTGGTGTGGTTTGAGACTCCAGCCTTCTGTTACACCATCAATCCTGGAGCTTCACCGAGAGTCCCCTCTGATACCCAGTTTTTGCCTTGAGTCATGGAGATCCTGTGCTCTGGTGCTGCGGGACCAGCACCATGTGCTCCAGCAGCTCATAGACGGGGTCAGTGTTGGAGTGGGCTAACTCAAAGCCCTGGATCTGGGCCTGGGCAGTAGCCTGTCTGCTCTCCAGAGATCACATGATCAGAGCCAGCTCTCCTGGGCTGTCCAGGCAAGGGGCAGAGCTAGTTCTCTCGAATGCTGTAGCTGGCTTGGATGCCCTTCAACATCAACATGGCCTCAGGCAGCCACACCACAGATATCTTCTTCTTTTTTTTTTTTTTTTTTTTTTTTCTGGAGCTAAGGACCGAACCCCGAGCCTTGCGCTACCACTGAGCTAAATCCCGAACCCTCACACCACAGATATCAACACAGACTCTGCTGTGGCAGAGCCAAGGACCCAGACATGTCTGTAGGCAGCAGCATGGGCCCAGACATCACCACGGCCTCAGGTGACGCTGCGTGCCGCTCATATCAAGCCATCCTCACTGCCATTGCGTCTCCAGTTCTGCCTCTCTTCAAAGAGCACACCAGCTCTGTACACACCCCTTTATTGGAGCAACCGCAGAGCTGATGGATGTTTTTATTAACTACTTAACATACTTATGGGGCAGCCCTGTCATTATTTCAATGCCAGGGATGAAACCCAGTGTTTTGCTCCAAGACTGAGCTACTTCCCCAACAAATTACTGTGTGCAAGAACCTAGTGATGGGATCAGCAATTGCCTTCAGCAGGGACACCATTTGGTCGCGTTGCCATGGCAACGGCCATACCTTCCCAGAAGACCTTTTGGCTCAATTCGCAACTCCACCTGGGAGTAGTTACGTCACATTCCAAATAAAAGGCAGACTCTCTCCGCCCTCCCTCTCTTTTTCTCTTCTTTCTCTTGCCCCTTCCTCTTGTCTCATTTCCCCCATTAAATCTCACCACATGGAACCGTGTTGGTGTTGGTTTGGTGTGCTCTTTCCGCACGGGTGCGGTCGATATCTGATATTAATAACCACCTTGGTGGTAGGGATGTGACAATGGGCAAAGGGTGTCATTATAGTTGAAGGACTCCGGTGATAAAAGCAAATAAAAGAAATACATATTTTATCAGGTATATCAAAGAAGAATGGCAGTCGGTATGTAGGGTGAGAAGGGCATTGTGGGTAGAGTATTTTGAGGAGGGGGAAGGGAGCTGGAGAGGGAGGAGGCACTGAGCAGATGTCTGGAGGAGAGACCATCTAAGCAGACTGAACAATGCACACAAAGGCTCCCAAGACCCCAGACCCCAGCAGGCCTGGTGCATCCAAGGAAGGGCAAAGTCCAAGGAACAGAGATTCCAGAGAGCAGGCTAGAGAGGCGGCTGCAGCAGTACCCGTTATTCACTATTCTACACACTGTTGCCCAAACTTGCCTTTTCCTCTGAATGAAACGGAAGAGTATGAAGCACGGGCCTGCCACGTGTTAGGAAGAGAAGTCTCCAGAAAATGTCCGGGACTAGACCGGGTGTTCAGGTGGGCACAGGTACCAATGGGAAGTCTGTAGTCATGGAGTAACACGGGTGAGAGACGGCAGCATTTCGTCCCTCCTGAGTGATGGCTGCAGAGATGGCGAGATCGTGGAGAGTGTGGGGTGCTGGAAGAGAAGCCCTTCGGATTTTCTTGTATAAAGTATGAGAGAGAAAGGAAAATGACTACTGGTTCTGAGGATTTGGGCTGGGGCAGCTGAAGGTTGCAGAGTGGCTGAATTGAGTCGAGGGAGACGCAGCAAGTGAGATTGAGAACTTCAGATCGGGGAGCACGGAGTGTGTAGGGTCCCCTCGACACCCACGTGGGCAGGCGGAGTGAGCAGCTGGGCATGCGCATTAACTCTTGCTGGATGTAAGCGCTGGTATTTCAGGTTTTCTTCTCCCAGCCCGCCTTACTCTTTCTCGTTCCTCTCTTGGATTTTTCAAAAGTTTAAAATCTTAAGCAAGTTATGCTTTTATGAGAGAAGAAAAACAAACTACATCTAACTTTAAAATAATGGGCATGAGCCACAGCAAGAGTAACTGCCTGTAGTCAACTTTCTTTTTAAACCAGTTTGAGTCCATAACTTGACATTTAAACCAATTTGACATTCTCTGTAGTCCTCCCTCTCTTGGACCAGGTTCTCCCAGGCTCAACTGGTCTGAGATTAACAAATATGGTCCCTGCCCTGAAGAATCTCGCTGTGGTTCGGATGTGTCTCTGGAAGGCCCCTGTGTTAAAGGCCTGGTCCTTAGGGTGGTTCCTCAGTAGGTGGGACGTTTAGGAGATATCCTAAGGGGATATGTCCTTGAAGGGGGTGGGGTGCCCCAGCGCCTTCCTCTTCCTTCGTTTTGCTTTCTGGGCATAAGACAAGCAGCCGGCACACGCCACCTCTGCCATCCGGCACTCCCACCTAATACACAAAGCAATGGATCTATCCTATTTTGACCTGACATGAGGCCTGAAGCAATGGGTTTGCCCGATTTTGACCCAGAACCATCTCAACCATGAGCAGAAATAAGCTTTTTCTCATTGGAAGCTGATTATCTCATATTTTACTCTAGTGGCAGCTGACTAATGCAAGGTTCAGGAGGCTCCAGGGCAAGTCTTGATAAATGCCAAGCCAAACCAAACCAGGCAACGGGGAAAAAATCGCTCCCCAAATTCTCACATAGTAAAAACATCAAAGGCACATGGGGTCAATACAGATAGTCTCTGAGGTCACGCCGAGTGTCATTGAGTATAAAACAGAAGAGCACAGGTGAGTGATCAGGTCTCCCTTTACTGAAATACAATAACCAGTCAGAGGAGGTGAAGGCCGTCACTGGAAACAGGCCAGCCTCTCCCCGTGCACATACACTCAGGCATAAGTGGACCAACGTCTTGTGGTCAGGTATGGAGGAGGGCTCTCCAGCCAGCTGAGCTTCATGGGAACCTTCTGAGTCCATAGCACAGAACCGTGGCCTTGGTCTGTTGGTAGCATCTTGGCCACGGGTGCCATCACTTCTTCTGACATGGGGGCCATGCCTGGTTGCAACTTGCATTCTTCAGCTCCTCCTGATGCTCAGTAAGGACACTTGGACAAGTGGCATGTGGGTGTGCAGTTCACGGCGGAGCTGGAAAGCAAAATAACTGGTGGGGTACCCAACCTATCTGCCTGGGAGCCCACTGTAAGCCAAGGATGAGAGGGGCCAGGGGAGGGATATCCTGATGCTTCCTGACCCTCTCCTGTGATAGCAAGGGCCACTTAAATCTCACAACAGCCATACACTGAAGGGGCTCTTAACCTCATTCTATAAGAGGTAGAGGTAGTATGGACTGAAGTAACCAATCCACACAGCTAACTAGGACCCAACCTCAGATCTGCCTGACTCCCCGGCCATTGGCCAGACCTCAACAGAAATCAATACACTTAATGAATTTCATAAAAATAAAGGAATGAAATATAATAACAATAACAATTACAATAACAATAGAATAAATGCAATCCTGTGTGGCCTCACTCCTGTACCTCAGCGGCCTGACCTGATCCTGAGCTCCATGGTTGCTCTCTGACCTCTGAAATAGTCGCTAGTTGAGGTGTCAGTTCCACACTCCACTGTGGCCTCTCTCTCTCCCAGGAGGATCCGTGCTTGCCACTTCGATGTTTGTGACAGATGACACCTGTCTGTCCTACATCAAATGTTGATGCCTTGTGGGCAGAAGTCCTCATGAGGAGGGTTCCCGTGGGCCTCCTTGTTACTAAGAGAATCCAGAGAGTCAGATATTTACTCTCTGTTGATATCCCAGAAGAGCGATTGGTGACTACAAAAGCCAAGCTTGGCCAACTGGATGCTCCTGCCCAGAACTTAGGCTTTGTAACCAGCAATCCAAAGATGACGTCCCGCTTGTGATGGCTCACCGAGGAAGCATGGCACCCACTGACAGTGAGCAGAGAGAGGACAGTGTCCCAGGGAGCGTGCCCTCATGCTTGTCAAAGCTACTCTTCTGCCATTCCTTTGCTTCTGTGCATCTGAGCCCTCCCTCCCCTTGTTTGCAAAGCAACGAGCTTTGCTTTTTACTCTCATCAATGTCACTGTAGTAATTCTCAGAAGTCCTAAGACCTGATCATCTAAGATCTGAAACTAACTAGATCTGGGGCCGGAGAGGTGTCCCAGTGGTTAAGAGCACTTGTTGCTCCTGCAGAAGGCCTGGGTTTGATTCCTTCCACCCCCATGGAGGTTCACAATCATCTGTAACTCCAGTTCCAGTGAATTTGGTACCTGCTGTGGGTCTCCAGGGGCACCAGGCATAGACATAGTGTATAGATTACATGCAGGGAAAATGTCCACACACATAAAATAAAGATAATGCAAAACTTAGATGTGGGGGTGGGGAGACTTATTTACATTATGAAAAGAGAATAGAAAAAAAAAATCACAGGAGCCAGATGAGACCAGAGAGTGACAGATGGCAGGCTTCTTTTGCTTTTCACCGGGGGATCCTACGGGCAGGGATAACAGCAAGTTCCACTCTGTAACAGCAACCACCTCACCTGTCTATCCTGGCAGCAGGACTATACCCCTATCGTAAAGCTGCCAGTCAGCCCCTCCTTAGGGGCTATTCCTTTACTAGACAGCACAGAGCATGAACTAATGTGACTCTCATTGACGATGAAAGGTGCTGGCTGAAGCTGAGACATCCGGGAGGGCAGGGTCAAGGCGCCATTGTCTTAGGTGGTACACCAGGTCTAGTTGCACTGTCCACAATACAGGCAGAACTTGGACACTTCATGAGACCAGCACTGAGCTAGGCCTGTGACATTTATACTGAGCTGACCCAGTTTAATCTTCCAATCATTATAGCATTCCCAAGAGCCTAGACCCCAGAATTTTACTAATGGTCTAGAAGTGAGAGAATTCCTCCAAATTGGTATTCAGATGCACTACAACCTCCCTTCCTACCTGGAGCATGTCTCCAAGGGGTTTAATATCTAGCATCCCTATTTTATATCTTTTCCCATTTGTGGTGTTTTTTGAGATGTCAGTCATGGTATCTGTGATGTTAGGTTTGTCAATTTGATGCCATCTAGAATCACCTAGGAAGAGTCTTAATGAGGCCTTGTCTGGATCAGTTTAGTCTGTCTGTGCGAGGTTGTCTTAATAAGTCAGTTAATATGTATGGGAAGATCTAGCCCACTATTGGTGGCACCATTCCCTTGGCTTGGGTACTGGACTGTACAAGAGTAAAGAAGAGAAGCTTGCTTGTATTTTTTGCCGCTGCTCTTGGCTGTGGCTGTGCTATGATGAGCTGTTTGAAGTGCCTACTCTTTTGACTTCCCTGCTGTGGTGGTTTGAATGAGAATGGCTCAGATATTTGAGTACTTGGTCTTCAGTGGAATTGTTTGGGAAGGATTAAGAGATGTGGTGTGGCCTTGTTAGAGGGGCCATGTCACTGGCTTTTCAAAAGCCCATGGCATTCTCTATTAACTCCCTGCCTCGTGTTGTCTCAAGATGTGAGCTCTCAGCTTCTACACAGCGCCATGCATGCCTTCCTGCTTCCATGCTCCCTGACACGATGGTCATGGGTGTTCACCCTCAGACACAGCGAGCATCCAATGAGCTCGTTCTTCTACAAGTTGGCTTGATTGTGGTGTCTCATCACAGCAATAGACTTCTAACTTAGAAATAAACCCTTTCCACCATAAATTGACGTTTGTTAGGTTATTTTCTCCCTGCAACAGACATGAAACTAGCACCATGGATGTTGTAAGCTAACGAGACCAGGCCTTCTCTGGAGGTCATGTGGATTCGGGGAGAGGGAGGTAGTTTTTGTGTGACTAAATGATGATAAGCCCCTTCCTTGTGTATAGAGAAAGACTGTGAAGGATGAAAGGCACGGAGCTGAGAGAGACAGTGTTTGCACTGCTGGCTGCGGCCATATCCAAAGCTGGAAGGGTCGCCTGAAGATTTCTCAGATTGTGTCTTTTCCGAGTAAACTACCCTGCCTTGGCTCCTGCTGCTTGCACCAAAATCTCTGTTACTTTCCCATTAATATTGGCCTTTTCAAAGGCCAGAAGACCTACACTTCCTAGACCTGAAAAAAATTGTATCTGGGGTGGGGAGAAACAGAAAAGAAACAAGGATTGAGAAGGTTGGCAAGATCAAAGCCAGCCATGAGCCCCGGTTCAGCCCCAAACGCTCTTTCACAGAGTCGTCGTCCTCCCAGGCCCTGCAGACGCTCCCTGGAGTTCCCAAGACCCTGTCACTTACTTCTGGTGTACACGTACCTGGTGCATCAGCTTCTCTCTGGAGATGTGCTCAGTGAGGTCCTTAGGGGAGGTCACGGTCAGCCGTACAAGGAGGAAGCCTCCATTTTTACCTGAAGGTTAAGGATAGACAGGAGACAGTGCAAACACAGCTGACTCATCTCCAGCCTAGGCCCCTTCTCCATGCCCCTTCTCCTCCTCCTCTATACTCCCACCGGAAAACGTGTGTGTCTCCACAGATTTGACACTGGCTCGCTGCAAACAGAACCGAGGACTCCCTTCCTAGAGTAATTACGCCTACTGCCGTGTCCCCCTGACCAGTGAGTGAGTGGAGTGCACCGTGTCTTAGGGCACCCCCATATTTGAAAAAGTCACAGAGAAGAGTGAGGAAGGGAAAATGGAAGTGGATCTAGAATGTTCTTAAGACCTGGATGCAGTGAGCCGTATTGGATTTGGGCCTAGCCGCTTTGTGAATGCATAGCTCAAGGTGGCTACTTGACTCTGGGCTGCATACAGAGGTTTAACCTTGAGGCGACTGCCATCACGGACATGAGATTGTTGAACTAGAGCCTCTCCCAGGAAGACCCTGGGAGCAATGACAGGATGTTTCAGCCTGAGCAAAACACGGATGTCCCTGAGCAGATTCCTGAGAAGGGTTCGACCTTTCAAAAGAACATGTCCCCGGAAGACTGTTGCCTCTTTGTTATAGGAGGATATCTTGCAGTGTAGTGATTCACCTTATATCCTTGGGCACTTCCCAAACTCCCCCACCCTAAGCTTCAGTTCCTGCTTCATTTCCTGCCTCAGAGCTTTAAATGCTGTACATTCCTCTCAATAAACGAGACCTTGACAACAGAATCTTGCTTGGTCTCCTTCTTCTCTTCACCCCCATTTTGGCCCTCAGGTAGCATCTCCCTCGTTTCCTGTAAATTATGAAGCCCCAGCAAGGCGGGGCAAGTGGCGCCCGAACAGGGACCCGAAGCAAGGCCGACTACAGGGCCGGCGGAGATAAAAGAGCTGCAGCGGAATGAAGACTCTTCAGGCCATTATAGCTCGTGCATCGCTGGAGAGGGAGGTAAGACCGGTCGAATAAGTGTCATCCCATCGCCATGGGGAAGGTATGGATTTAGGAGGCTTGTTTCATAGGAGAGATCAAGCGCTCACTCAGGGAGAGAGGATTAAGAGTTAAGAAAAAGGATTTAATCAAGTTTTTTTTGTTTTATTGATGAAAGGTGTCTCTGGTTAATTTTAAGTGAATTTTTTTTCCTTGTGTGAGAAACTTGTCCTTGGTTTATTATTGAAGGAGCAGAAATTAATTCCTATAGTTGGAATAAGGTTGGAAAGTGTTTAAATGTCTTATTGTAAAAAAAAGGATCCTAGGCGATTCGATTCAGGAGGTAGTGTCTGTGTCTTTGTGTCTTTGTGTTTTGTGCCGGCTAAACTCTGGGTCTGTAGTTGCTCTCGAGTTCTGGAGTTCTGGAGTTCTGGTTTTGCAGATGCTCCCATCTCAGGCTGAGAGGGAGGATCGTGTCTCAGGAGAGAGGCAAATGTGAGCGGTAGATGTGCCAGGGACTCCAATTGCACTGCCCTGGGAGGCGTCCCAGGAGGTAGAAGGGACCCCAGGGGCGCCTGGGAGATTCCGTCTGGGTGCGGTGAGGATTGGCGATTCTCATGGATTGGACAAAAGACCCGCCTTTCGGCTGTCTGTATTTCCAAGTGGTCTTTGTCTGTGTGTCTTAGGTCTTTGTTTTGTGTTACCTGTGACTTTGACAATGGGAAGATTCTGGTTGGGAAGGAGGAGTGATGTGGAATCCGCTCCCGTTCATCTGTCTTTGCTGAGCTCATGGAAGCTCCCATCTGAATCAGCTCAGTTTTGTGGCAATCTTGTGGCGGCCGCTTGTTTTTTGTTTTGTGCACACTTTTGTTTTTTTGTTTGTTAATCTTTTGATTGTTTTTCTATGTGACTAAATGCTTTTGCCCTCTTCAGCAGACCTCTATTTTCTGGACTCTCTTCTTGTTTTCTCACCATCCCACTTGGGATGCTTGTTAGTGGCTGTTACAGGAAATCTCTAATGCTCACTTGAGTGTGCTTGAGAAACAAGAATTTCAGGTTTGCCCTGGGTTCCTTTGGGATAGGTGTGGGGATAGGCTTGATTTCCATTGCAAATGATGTAACATTGCATATGTTAGTACTCTAACACTTCTTGGGACTGTGCCTCTGGGATCACAACCTGTATAAGTTTAGAAGTTCTAAAAAGGCAGTCATGACCTTTTGTGTGTAGGTTCAGATAGTGTCAGATTGGAATCCTGATGCTAAAGACTTAGTAAGACACAAAAGAGAGTTGAGAATTACTTAGGGCTATCTTAAGGCGGAGTCCAGCTAGGTGCTGCAAGGGCATCTGCTGTGGCCCTGCAACACAAGGTTTATGGAGATAAAGCTTCAGTTGTGTTAATACAGAATTGTAGGCTAGAGTCTTGAAAGTATTAAAAAAAAAAAAAGAAAAAAAAAACCTGGTAAAACATATCTTATTCCAAACAGCAATTAAATTGGTTATTACAAAATACTGATATTTGGCCTATCACATATACAAATTTTTCAGGCAAAGTTGGTAATTTTCCTCTTTGTATGCTTTTGTATTTCCTATAAATTTGTACATGCAACCCATAGGAAATGCGCTTAGTGTATTTATAGGTGGTTCATCTAATGAAAAGGCTACATGTATGATTGGATCACTTGTTTATTCTCTTGAGTTTCCCCTGCTTCAACACAGACTATTAAATTACGTGCTGTAGCCACTGTTTTTAAATGTTAAAAATCAAGCTTTCAATTCATATGCTGATAACCAATGTGTGGCTTGTGGTTTACAATTGATTACAATTACTTAATGCTTTATTGGAGACAAGTTTTCTACTTGAAATCAGTGAGTGATGATTTCAGTTAATGTCTGACAACTCACTGTCCTTTCAGTGCTCTGGCTCAGAGAACTAAACAAAACCATAGACCCAGCTCTTTGAAAATGGTAATGGAGTTGATAACACACCCTCACGAAAAGAGGAAGCTCCATTTGCTTACTTTCAATGCCCAGCCTCACCCTGCCGGCTCAGGGATTTCTAGTAAGACTGAATCTGGACAGTATTTATAGGATTTGGCATCTCTAATTAATGCTTATGTTTAGGTAAATAAAGCTGGTGAGGGGCTGGAGAGATGGCTTAATGGTTAAGAGCACTAAGTACTGTTCCTTAATAGATCATTTAAGAACTCAAACTGGATTGCCTAGACCCCTTAGCAAGGGAGGACAATGATACCAGGCAGATTATAGGCCTTATATAGAAACAGTCAAAAAATCTCATTCTTTATATCACCAAAACAATAATTTGGTATACAAGTCAATTTATAAATACAAGTGCTCAATGTCCTCAATTTAATCCTCAAGGACTTATCTTAATAAATAATATCTTAACAATATCTTAATAAATAAAAAGGGGGAGTTATCCCTGTATGCTAAATAATACTCCTTTTATTTCAATGTTAAAATTTGTATGCCAAGGAACTCTTGTTTGGTGTTTATGGCACCCTACAACTAGGCATACTTCTGCCTAGGTGAAATAGAAAGACCCACATACTGGCATGATCCTGTCCAGGTATTTTATATGGGGAAGAGGGAATCTTTGTGTTTTTCTACAGGATGCTACAAAGAGTATGCCAGCTGCCAGAGGTGGTTGCTGAGACTTGCTGATCCTGATTACATGAAGATTCAGCTCTCGTGGTTGGTCCCTGGAGTCTTTCCTCTGCCCTGAGAGAAAGATAGAAGATCCCCCCTCATTCCCCTGGTGACTCTTGCTGCCTTAACTGGTGTTGTCTGAGATCTATATAACCGGGGCAGAGTTCCCTTGCCTGCTGGTTGTTCCAGAGAAGAATGACTGATCCTGAACTGTCCTGGGAAAGACCTTGGCACTTTCGCTGCTTTTGTAGCAGCCATTACTGCTGCAGCCATTGTGTCTGCAGTGTCTGGAGCTACCCTCCCCCAATCTATTGTTAGGCAAGCACAGTGGGTGAACTTTCTGGAGTAGTTGCTAACAATTGGGAATTCTAAATTTTATTACAGGAGAGGCTTGACTAGGCCCTTGGTGGTATGGCCATAGCAGCTGAGGAGAACCAGATGAGGTGCCCACTACTTCGGGAGAGGCTCAATTTCTACAATCTCTTATATTAATGCCATCTGGCTCCTACTCTTTCGCCCCTGGGCTCAAGTAAGAGGAATGAGAAGATGATCCAATGTAGCTATCCTCAGGGACGGGCAACTTCCTCTGACCCTTGACCAATCTAAGACATGGTGCCTTGGGGGCGACAAGGTGATCCTATGACAGATAAGGCTGGGGTTCGAGAGGTCGATCCTAAGACAGAGGTGGCTACACCCCGTTTAAACGTGCGGGCCGGTCAAATGCTCCTCTGCCCAGTTTCTCCCTCCTTAACCACACACACGGTTAGCCCAGAATGGTGTGTTACAGCATAAGTTCATTCCTAGCCATTGGGGTGCAGTCCTAACTGCAAGAGTGGCTCACCATGGCCGAGCTGGGCACTCTGTGAGGCATGTCTGATCTCTCTCAGACCACTACTTCCACCTAATGGTCCTTTTTTTTAATAAAAAGAATAACGGGGAGATGCAGTGAGCCGTGTTGGATTTGGGCCTAGCCGCTTTGTGAATGCATAGCTCAAGGTGGCTACTTGACTCTGGGCTGCATGGCCACAGAGGTTTAACCTTGAGACGACTGCCATACGGACATGAGATTGTTGAACTAAGAGCCTCTCCCAGGAAGACCCTGGGAGCAATGACAGGATGTTTCAGCCTGAGCAAAACACCGGATGTCCCTGAGCAGATTCCTGAGAAGGGTTCGACCTTTTCAAAGAACATGTCCCCGGAAGACTGTTGCCTCTTTGTTATAGGAGGATATCTTGCAGTGTAGTGATTCACCTTATATCCTTGGGCACTTCCCAAACTCCCCCACCCTAAGCTTCAGTTCCTGCTTCATTTCCTGCCTCAGAGCTTTAAATGCTGTACATTCCTCTCAATAAACGAGACCTTGACAACAGAATCTTGCTTGGTCTCCTTCTTCTCTTCACCCCCATTTTGGCCCACAGGTAGAAAGCCTCTTCGGGACCCTGAATAACTGGGTCCCCGCTGGCGGGGACACCTGGAGACCTTGGAAGTGGATCTAGAATGTTCTTAAGACCTGGAGACCTTGGATGATTCAATTGGAGAGGACCCTGGGCAGAAAGAGTGCTGGAGAGGGTGATCCTCAAAGGCTTGCCCTGAAAGAATGCTGCGGAGGGGCCGGCCCACCAAGGGGTGCCCTGAGCTGAGTGCTGTGCTTCCAGCAGGAAGCTGGTAGTGTCAGGAGGCTGCCTAGCTTAGCCTTTCCGCCTTTCCAATTCTACCAGAAAGTTTTTTTTTTTTTTTTTTTTTTTTTTTTGAGATAGGAGCTCACTATGTAGCCCTGACTGTCCTGTAAGTCACTCTGTAGACCAGGCTGACTTCAAACTCACAGAGATCCACCTGCCTCTGCCTCTGCCTCTGCCTCTGCCTCTGCCTCTGCCTCTGCCTCTGCCTCTGCCTCTGCCTCTGCCTCTGCCTCTGCCTCTGCCTCTGCCTCTGCCTCTGCCTCTGCCCTCTGCCTCTGCTTCTGCCTCTGCCTCCCGAGTGCTGGGATTAAAGGCATGAGCCACCACTGTCCGCTAAATTCTATCTTTTATCTTAAGAGAAACATACATGATCTAGCTTCATTTACTTTTTTTTTTTTTTTTTTTGGTTCTTTTTTTTCGGAGGTGGGGACCGAACCCAGGGCCTTGCCCTTCCTAGGCAAGCGCTCTACCAACTTCAGTTGACTTTTAAAATCACTGATTATGGATATCATGGAGCTGAGCGTCGTAGCCTTAGTCTCTCAATAATGCACTGTAGACACTTCTGACTGCTTTTGCTGTCACCAGTTGAGTATGTTACCTTTCCTGGCTCAGAGGTCACTTTTGCTAAAAGCACTGACTGCTTGGATCTGTGGATGTCTGACAAGTCCTTAAGACAAGACGGAAATCGGAAATGCCTCTGCGCTGTATCTGTCTCCTCTGCTGCCTTCACCTCTGGGCCAGATTCCTGTTCGACTTTAAACTATTGGTTTTAACCATTTAAGAACTGTCTCCTATGAAACTAATACAAAGTTGACTTACCTTAAATTTACCTCATGCTCTTCTCCCCTTTAGGCTAAAGGAAACCAGGTAAGAGTGACTAAGACAGCAGTCTGCTGTCTCGGCTCCTAAAAGTCTCCAGGAATCAACTCTGTCCCCTGCTCCCTCCTTCCTCCCTCCGTAGGAAGCCCTTCAGGATATGTGAGAGCCCCAAGATGATTTTTCCCTCACCCCAACGACTTGTCCTTAAGTCATTAGCCTTCTGGAGTGGTCGAAGCAAATGTTGGCGAGTTAAGAGTCCTTTTGCTCACAGCTAGCATCTGTTTCCTCTGGGCTAGGCATGATGGCTGATGGCTCAGATCATAGCAACTGTGACCTTGACAAGATCAGCTCTATGAATGCCCATCCCCTCATAGGAGGATAAGAGTCTCACAGGCTCTGAGTTCCTATGGGGCCCAATCTCTCCCTAAGGTTACACAAGATGTGGGATTCTCGTGGTGAGATGCTGAGCTCTCTGGGCTCCAGTAGAGAGCCAATAACGATATGTTGTTTCATCAAGCTGGACTGGATAGAATCTGTGAGACCCCCTCGCTATCAGGGAAGAATAGAAATAAACATTACATTTCTTGAGAAAAAAAAATTGGGGTTGGGGATTTAGCTCAGTGGTAGAGCGCTTGCCTAGCAAGCGCAAGGCCCTGGGTTCAGTCCCCAGCTCCGAAAAAAAAAAGGAAAAAAAAAAAATTGACAGCCAGTTCTCAGCTAGGGACTCCTACGTTAGTCCCAGCAGCCTACAGGGTCTTTTGTTTCCCTAGAGAATTTTTCCTAGACTCCCCGACCTGGCACTGACTGTTTTTCTGTTTTGTTTTGTTTTGTGTCTGATAGTTGCTGAATTAAGGAAATTGATAATCTGTGAGGTTGTGGTTTGGAGTTTAAGTACAGCAGATTTCCTTGAAATGTGTGCTCAGAACTCTCTCTTGAGTCTTTCAAGTGGTTCAATGGATAAAGGGCCTTTCAGAGCAAGATGGGTGACCTGAGAATAATCCCTGGATTATGGAAACGTGCAAGAAAGGAAATGATCTTTTCACGTGCACCATGACACATGAATTCCTGTTCCTACCACACACGTGCACATACTTACCACTCACACACTTATACACACATACACACAACACTCACATACATATACACATACTCACATACGTTCACACAATATGCACACTCACAAATACCACACTCATACACACACACACACACACACACACACACACACCAATAATGATGGCGATGATAAGAAAGAGAAGGGGGACAAGAAAGACAGAGACAGAGAGAGGGTGAGAGAAAGAAACCTGCTCTTGGTCCAGATAGAAAGCCAAAGCACCTGGTGAATTCCCTTATGGGTTCTGCTACTAACTGCAAAGTGTTTTTATATTAATTTTGCCCAGAATAAAAAAGATACTCAATAGCATGGTTGTGAGTAAATATTTTTTTGTTTTAATTTCTGTTTTTCATAAGGTCTTACTACATAGATCAAGCTGGCTTCAAATTTGCAGTCCTTCTGCTTAGCCTCCTGAGTGCTGGTTTGAAGGCCAGAGATACCATGCCTGACAGATACAGATAGAGCTGACAGAGATGAGAGCGAAAACAGAGATAGAGACCAAATACATGGTGATGCAGGTAGAGATGGACATAGAAACAGAGGCAGAGGTAACAGAGATAGATCAAGACTGAGAGAGATGATGGAGACAGAGATGATGGAGACAGGGATGACTGAGACAGACATGACGGAGACAGACATGATGGAGACAGAGATGATGGAGACAGAGATGATGGAGACAGAGATGATGGAGACAGACATGATGGAGACAGACATGATGGAGACAGAGATGATGGAGACAGACATGACAGACAGACATGATGGAGACAGAGATGATGGAGACAGAGATGACTGAGACAGACATGACGGAGACAGACATGACGAAGACAGAGATGATGGAGACAGAGATGACAAAAACAGAGATGACTCCCTCTTCTGCTGTGTACTAACTCTGTGACACAGGCCAAGTCTCTGTGCTCCACACTGGCACTTTCTCCTCTGTAAAGTGGAGTGAGGGCCACCTTCCTTAAATTCAGGACATCACTACATCATGTATACATCATGACATCATGTATACATCACTACATCACACATACATCATGACATCACGTATACATCACTACATCACACATACATCATGACATCACGTATACATCACTACATCACATATACATCAATACATCACGTATATATCACTACATTACATATACATCATGACATCACACATGCATCACAACATCACCTATGCATCACTACATCACATACACGTCTTAGCTGTATTTTACCAAACGACCAGGAGATTATGAAATGTCAGGGAGAGGGTGTAATACTGGCCTTTTCTTCCTTCTTTCCTCTCAACTCCTTAAGGTTACTCCAAGTCTCCAAAAAGCATTTGTGGGACTTTCGCTTACCTGGATCGTGCTCTGTGGTTTTCCTTGTCCAAGCAGTGGGTGCGGGATTCATCGAGGGCTTCGGTGAGGCTGTGGTCTTGGTTAAAGTGATGTTTGCTCTTTCACTGGTGCTAGCTGTTGTCGAATAGATTAAAGAAGGAGGGCGACTCCCTGTGAGGAAGGAGCTGTTGGTTGTATTGTCTGTGGTTAAAGTCTCTGAGGAAGCAGAACCCTTGGTGGTGACCACTGCTGAGAGACTGCTGTCTAGAGCTGTGGAACTCACAAGAGAGGTTGCTTCTCCTACTGTTGATCCAGCAACCGTGGGGACTGTGATGGTACCCAAAACCTCAGTGTGGCTTTGTGTCTCACTAGAGAGTGCTGAAGTGTCTTCCAATGGGTTCCTTCTAACTGTCACCTGGGTTCCTCCTGTAGCCAAAGTTCCACTGGAGGTAGGAGTCTGGGCCACTGCTATTTCGCTTTCTGTGATTCCACTAGCAGGGAGTGTACCCTCAAGGGTGGTGGCAAGGGCCAGGGTAGTGGCAGTTGACAGGATCCCAGATGAGCTTGTGGTCTTAGGGACAACTGGCTTTGCCTCAGTGGACGGAGGCAAAGTTAACATCTCAGAAGCAGATAAGGCTGTCATTGCTTCTGCAGGGCTGCGGCTCGCGTCTGGGGTCCCAGAGATGGTGATGGTTGTTTCTATTTCCGTGATGCAGGTGGTGAGCTTAATATGGGAGATGCTGAAGGCAACTGAGTCCTTGGCTGGAGTTGTACTGTCGGGTCCCAGGGCCTGAGAGCTGCTGAGGACCCCAGCTGAGCTGTCAGAGGAGGAGCTGCTCTCTGAAGACAGATGCTCCACTCCCATGGAGGGGTATGCCAAAGTCAGGAGGTCAACTGTGATCTTCCTTGTCTCCTCAGAGCTGTCATCAGTACAAAGGGTGTCAAGGACGGCTTCTATGGGGTCACTCACTGTGCCAGCTTTGACAGTGCTCATCCCAGCTCTGGGGCTGTCACTTGGTGCCAATGTCCCTGTAGGGATGGTGTGCACAACCATGAAGTTGGAAGGTATTCTTATCGAAAGAGTTCTGGCCTCTGTTACAGAGGGAATGGTCTGGGTCTTTAGGGTCAATTCAACAGGCGAGACGGTCTGGTTCCCCAGGAATGGTGGTGCAGGGGAAGTGGTCAGAGATGATGGTGCAGGGGAAGTGGTCAGGGATGATGATGGTGCAGGGGAAGTGGTCAGGGATGATGATGGTGCAGGGGAAGTGGTCAGGGATGATGATGGTGCAGGGGAAGTGGTCAAGGATGGTGGTGCAGGGGAAGTGGTCGGGGATGATGGTGCAGGGGAATGGTGGTGCAGGGAAGTGGTCAGGGATGGTGGTGGAGGGGAAGTGGTCAGGGATGATGATGGTGCAGGGGAAGTGGTGATGGATGATGATGGTGGTGGAGGGAAAGTGGTGATGAGCAGGGGAAGTGGTCAGGGGATGATGGTGCAGGGGAAGTGGTCAGAGATGATGATGGTGCAGGGGAAGTGGTCAGGGATGATGATGGTGGTGGAGGGAAAGTGGTCAGGGATGATGGTGCAGGGGAAGTGGTCAGGGATGATGATGGTGCAGGGGAAGTGGTCAGGGATGATGATGGTGGTGGAGGGGAAGTGGTCAGAGATGATGATGGTGCAGGGAAAGTGGTCAGGGATGGTGGTGGAGGGGAAGTGGTCAGGGATGATGATGGTGGTGGAGGGGAAGTGGTCAGAGATGATGATGGTGCAGGGAAAGTGGTCAGAGATGATGATGGTGCAGGGAAAGTGGTCAGGGATGGTGGTGGAGGGGAAGTGGTCAGGGATGATGATGGTGGTGGAGGGAAAGTGGTCAGGGATGATGGTGCAGGGGAAGTGGTCAGAGATGATGATGGTGCAGGGAAAGTGGTCTGGGAATCCAGGGACGATGCTGTTGGGGAAGTGGTCTGAATATTTAGGGTTGACACATTAGAAGAGATGGTCTGGGTCTCAAGGAATGGTGCTGCAAGAGTAGTAGGATGTGTCTTCCTGGTCTTTGTTACAAAAGAGGTGGTCTGGGTGTTCCTGGAATTGAGTTCTGAATTGGCACTGGTTGCAATTAAGGTGTTAGGAGCAGTTTCAGTGCCAAGAGTTTTCGTGTCTAGAGGAACATACTGAGTCAGGTTGGTGGTCTGGAAAGCTCGCTCTGAGCTGGGTCTGTCCCTTTGAGGGAAGGTGGGCACTTCCGTGCTGTTGGTTGTCACCAAAGGAATGGATCTGCTAATGCCGAGACCTGTGTCGGGTGAGAACAACCTGGTGAATTCCGGTGACTGACTTCACGGTTTATGCCCTGGGTGCTATTGGATGGCATGGAGGGTCATTGTCTGTATA